>NC_138548.1:368876269-369061789 GCF_964273705.1 Natrix helvetica
GATAATTGCCCTGCAGGGACAGGGGCTCTGGCCTGATAAGCTTCACAGCCATGCATCTGCAAACTTGTGGGGGTGCTCTCCCTCCCCACCAGGCTTACCTCTGCCAAAGCGGTCAGCTGCAAAGCCTACCAGGTCACCCCCCACGCCCCCCTCACCTTTGCAATGCCAACAGCTTTGGGAGATGCTTGCCCTGCTGGGACAGGTGCTGTGGCCTGTAAAGCTTTGCAGCCACGCATTTGCAAAGCTTGGCCATCTGCAAAGCTTGTTGGGGAGCCCCCCTCCACAACAAGCTAACCTCTCTCACAACGGCCAGCTGCTTGCCAGCCCCCCCTCACCTTCACAATGCCAACAGCTTTCAATGCGAGGACAGGGGCTGTGGCCAGCCACACATCTGCAAAGCTGGTTGGGGCACCCACCCTCCAGGCTAACCTCTCCCAAAGCGGCCGGCTGTGAAGCTCAGCTTTGGGAGATGCTCGCCCTGCACTGCTGTGGCCTGAAAAGCTTCGCAGCCATGTGTGTGAAAGCTTGTTGGGGCACCCTCCCCTCCAGGCTAACCCTCCCAAAGCAGCCAGCTGCAAAGCTAAGCTTCGGGCGATGACAACCTCTCTCACAGCGGCCGGCTGCGAATCTTGCTGGCCCCCTTCCCCTCACCTCACCCTTGCAATGCCAGTGGCTTTGAGAAACACTAGCTGTACAGGGACAAGGGTTGTGGCCCAAAAAGCTTCACAGCCATGCATCGTGAAGTTTGTTGGGGTGCCCCCATCCTCACCAGACTAACCTCTTTCAAAGTGGCCAGCTGGGAAGTTTGCCTGTCCTCCCTCTGCCTCTCCTTTGCAATGTCGGCAGCTTCGGGAGATGCTCACCCTGCAGGGACAGGGGCTGTGGCCCGAAAAGCTTCGCAGCCACGTGACTGTGAAGCTTGCCAGGCTGCCCCCTCCTCTGCGAAGGCGAGGCAGGGCAAGCATCCCAGCAGGTGAACTGGTTGGGGGTATGGACAGCCATCGGTCACTACTGATTCTGCAACCCAGGCAGGCATACCACTAGTGGTTTGTCCGAACCGGTCCAAACCGCTAGGAACCCAGCTCTGCAAAGAAAGCTGCATAGCAATTTTTTTTAAATATATATATTTAACAGTGCCTTCACTTGTTCTTTTGGTCTAAATGAGCTCTTTTGATGTTCAGGGAGCCAAGATCCAGTCACAGAGAAAAATACCCAGGTAAGGAAAGGTGTGAACTTGCTCCTAATAAAATAGCCCTGTTTTTTTGGCAATGCTGTCATCTTCCAAAAACCGTAATTTCTGACTTTGATTTATCCATAATCAGATAATTCTTATGACCCAAATCATCTTAACAGCATATACAACCCTTAATGTCATATTGGCAGCAACCTTGTATTACCTTCTGGTAAGAATCAGGCCTATTTCTCAAGGATTCATTCATCCTAAAACAGGGGTCCTCAACCTATGAGCCACCGCCTACTAGTGGGCCATGATGGGGTTGCAACCAGACCACAGAAATGGCCAGCAAGTGTGCATGTGCATACAAACATCTTCACAGGCCATTTAAGCCAGCAGCAGCATGGAACCATCCCCTCTGCCACCTACCCTTCCCCCCAGTGTACAAAGCTGGAACTGTTGGGGAAATGTGTCCTAAAAGAGTCTCAAACAAATGAACATAGAAGATAGAATAATTGGGATGGAAGGCAACTTTGGGGTTTACTAGTCCAACCCTCTGCTAACAGATGAGATTGTATACCATCCCAGACAAAATAAACATCCAGCTCTTTTTGAAAACCTCCAGTAATGCAGCACACAAACCTTCAAAAGGAAAGCGGCTCCACTGATTATTTGTTTTCTCTGTCAGTGATTGCGGAAATGGCTTTGAATAGGATCGGCATTCTGAGTTTCATTTTAAGAGCAATCAGTTTCTTCCATGATATTTCTTTGTTTACGGGGTCAAATGCAATCAAGGCAGTAAACTATTCTTTCCTCTGACTGATATTTTTTTAGAAGGAGTGATGTTTCAAGACAAAACAACTGCCAGTGGTTGGATCACATCTGCTTAAGACTGCTGGTCCTTCTACAATAAATGCGCTTTTCATCTACCTACTCTCAACTCTATTCAAAGAGAAGGTAACATAGATTTTACTTGCATCTGTTAAAGAAATGGGCTTGGAATAGCCAGGGTCCACTTTTCTCCCCTTTTTTATATATGGGAACCACAATTGCCATCTTGTAGAATTAGATATTTATAATTCTTGTATAAATTGGTTAATTCATGTTTGAGAATATCAATACATTGGCTAGTATCATGAAATAAATGTGAGCTTTCCATTGGTGCTACACCTTCCTATTGTGCAGAAGACATGTTAATTGAACCTAGAACCTCTCTTCATCTTCACCATCATGTGAAGCCCTCCAAGCAATGGGGATGGTGTCGTGAGTAAATATTTCTGTTTCCCACATTGCTCCCTCCACACTGTTATCCCAATCATGACACCTAAAATGCCATGGTGAAAAGCAGAGTTTGAATTTCATAGTGATTAAATGAGTGACTCTATCACACACTTTTATCCTCCTCCTATGCATACATGTATTTTATTTGGTGTTTTTTAATACGGACTGTACACCGCCCCGAGTCCCTTTCGGGAGAGGGGGCGGTATATAAGTGCTAATAAATGAAATGAAAATGAACTCATACATACACCAACAACTCACTCACTTTACCAGATAGAGAAACACAAAAACAAACCTGGGCGACTTTGTAAGGGCCTACTAATGTTGACATCTGGATGGAGATGTCTCTGTCAGCTGAATCAAGAAGAGCCAAAAGGTTGTCCTTCCTTCCACAACTGTAGTTGGGAACATTGGCTTCTCCAGGAGAGAGCATGTCCAGCAAGGCATCTGAAGTGCCAAGGGTGTTATCATAGTTGTTATAGATGTTGTAGCCAAGGGTGAGATTGTGCAGTAGGTGGGGATTTTTTTTAACCACCTCAATATTGAAAATCAGGCGTAGTATTCTTTTCATTTCATCAGGTAAACTAACGTAAAACGATGTTAGTATTAGGATCATCAATAGTAAAAAGTAAACACTTTTTCTCTATTCAAACCTTTTTTCTCCCCAAGCTAACCAAGAATTACGTCAATATCGATCCAAATCAGAGACAAATGAAAGTCACTCATCACTCTGTAATATTGCGAATTTTCAGAACATAGGATGGAGATGGTTCTCCAAAAGGGCTAAAATTAAGAAATATACTATTATTTCTAGCAGAACTAGTTTCAGCCCAGTAACCAAGTTGCAGATTATTTCAGTCATTAAAACAAATACATAATATATGGAAGAAGATTTTTAATAAGTGATTCACAAAAACTGTTATATAACATGTCATCCTCTATTCCTAAAAAATAAGGGACTGAATCTCAATTTACAGTTATAAAAATATAGAAATGACCTGGCAGAGGAGACTACAACAATCACTACTTTCAAGAAAAATTAGTATTCAAGTCATGAACTGAAGATTGAAGAGGAAAATAATGTGGGTTTCTTTCAGCCCCCCCTATAATTTGAATTTGAACTTCTCCTAGAAAATAAGACAAAAGTGAGAGGCTGTGGAAATCAAAAGGATTCAAGAAATTAGTCAATATATCCAGAGCCCTGCAATATAAGAGAAGGAGGAGGAGGTGGAGGAGGAGGAGGAGGAGGAGGAGGAGGAGGAGGAGGAGGAGGAGGAGGAGGAGGAAGAAGAAGAAGAAGAAGAAGAAGAAGAAGAAGAAGAAGAAGAAGAAGAAGAAGAAGAAGAAGAAGAAGAAGAAGAAGAAGAAGAAGAAGAAGGTTTTAGACTTGCAAATGGAGGGATTGAATCTCCATCACAGTGAATGACTTACAACCGAATCTGACTAGAAGGAGCCATGTTGAAAGGTAATATTGCAGGTGTTATTTCTGATGCAGAGACAATTATACCAATGAGAAGATCTCCTGGCCGATAATAGCTCCATGGCTTTTCTCCATCCTGGTGATCCAAATTCAGTGGACATTTCTTTCTAAGTTTCCCAGAGACTGACTGGGGCATCAGCAGCATCAGAAACAGAAGCAAGAGGTCCATAATTCATGGGGTTGAATCAATCTCCTTCCTGTTTCTAAAGAACAATTGAAAGAATTAGAAGAAGCAGTCACACAGGAGGGAATATCCAATGGCTTTCCTGATTCAAACAGACAAGCCAAGATGACAGAGAAACTACAGTGAAGATCACAGCTCCTGTTTGTCTTGTAACTTCAGCCACAAAAAGCACAACCTGTGGTATTTGTCTTTTTCTAACACAAGATCCCTTCCATGTCACTTCAATGTGATGTTTACATGAAAGGCAGTCACTGGAGAAGGAGGAGGAGAGGTCTCAAGGCCTATGAGTGATAATTATAGTGAGAAAGAAGGTGTCCTTTTGGGACCCTGAATCTCTTCCATCTGATGAGGGGCAGGTGGAGAAAAGCATAATAGTGAAAAATAACAGATAGATCTCTTGGGACAGTGTTGTGTAGTGGTCACAGTCCTTCCTGTTACGACGTGTCCAGAATGTGATGCTGCAGCAAGGTACCTCAACCAATGTTCCCTCTAAGGTGTGCGGCTGCACGGCCGCGCACATGGCAAGAAAACATCGTGCAGCAGTTTTCAACTGCCGCACAGTGATTTCTACTGCCACAGGCTCCAGAAGCTGGGGAAGTCCTTTGAAGGCGGCTAGAACTGGCCGCCTGCAAAGGACCTACCCGGATGTGTTTTGATTAGCATGGGGTGGCTGACAGTAGTTGTGAAGCCTCAAAGCCCCCGCCGCCACCAGAATAACTGCTGCCACCTCCTCCTCCTCTAACATCACTGCCGGATTTGCCGCCCGGTGCTGCAGCTGAGGTGTAGCCGCCAAAGCTCCAGCTGGCATCCCCGCGCGTGGCAGCGGTGCTTCCCCCTCTGCTGGGAGCACCTGCGTCACCCCTGCCCCCTCCTCCTCTGCCGTGCTTTTGAGGAGCCATGAGGCTGTGGGAGGCACTAGGAAGGCGGCGGAGGGGGGTGGGAGCAGGGGGAAAAAAAGCCTCATGGCTCCTCAAAAGCACGGCGGAGGAGGAGGGGGCAGGGATAATGCGGGGCCCAGCTCAGGTGCTCTGAGTGGAGGAGGAGGCGCCGCTGCCACGGGTGGGGGTGCCAGCGGGAGCTTTGCCGGCTTCACCACAGCCGCAGCGCCGGGCAGCAAATGTGGTGATGCTGTTGGAGGAGAAGGAGGTGGCAGCAGTTATTCTGGCAGCGGCGGGGGCTCGTTGGCATCTTCAGCTGCAGCCCTGCCCACGATGAAGAAACAAAAGATGAAGCAGATCCACGCAGATGACGTCGACGCAACATGACTGGAGGAGGAATTCTGAGAATTGAAGTCCACAAGTCTTAAAGCTGTCAGGTTTGAAGATCCCTGCATTTTTTTTCTAAAGGGTTAAGGGTGCAAGGGTCTTGCAACTTGACAGCTTTAAGACTTGCATGCTTCAAATGCCAGAGTTTCTGAGCCAACATTTTGGTTGCTAAGTAGGAGCGTTGTTAAGTGATACTGATATTATATACCACTTTTAATTAAGCAGGTACCTTGAAGAAACATAACTTTGAGTTTCAATTAATACTGATTTTGTTGTTGCCTTAGGTGACATCTGTGAAAAAAATTCAGGTGCTCAGGCACGAAAATGTGCTGCTCAAACACTATACTTT
Organism: Natrix helvetica; assembly: GCF_964273705.1. Lineage (NCBI taxonomy): Eukaryota > Metazoa > Chordata > Lepidosauria > Squamata > Natricidae > Natrix > Natrix helvetica. The sequence goes on from NC_138548.1 coordinate 368,882,003, forward strand.
TCTGCTCACATTGGAAAAAAATTAGAGGGAACATTGACCTCAACAGCCAGAACAGTGACTTCTGCTGTACTTCAATGTGGGCTTTTGCCTCCAGAGACTGCTAAGGAATTTTGTGCCACTCTACATTGATGACCCTTAACTCTAGTGCTGCCTTTGCTCTAACGCCATGGAAGCAATCATGATCCTTGAACCCAACTTAATGTTAAGAATTTGGGATTTTCTTTTCCATATATTCATCCCAAATTAGAGATTATTTTTGAATTCCTTATAACTAATGAGAAATTGCCATTTTTCCTAGAAGTTTTTGCATGAGAAAAGACTCAGAGACAAGAAAGGGATGGCCTTCTTGACTGGATCATTGGCTAATAGAGAAATGATTATAGAATAATGGATAGAAGTTTTTGTTTTAGTTTCCTTTTCACTTTCTGTGTTGTCTCTTCCACACTGAGAGCCTTTGAATTTTCAAGTTTCATGGTTTCTTAACAAACACCGTGTGCTGTGAGGTCTACAGCTGAGAGGGTGGCATCACCAAGAATGTGGTGGATGGTGTAACCTGATTTTTTTCCACAACCACTCAGTAGTTGGTTCAGAAGGACCTGGTGGAAGTCTGTCTGATAACTTTCACACAGAGCTGAGGCTCTGACCTTCCTGAGTCTGGCTTCAGTCTTGTAAGACCAGCCAAATGGGCTCCAACTTACTAAGCTCAGGCAGGTTGGTCTCTGTAGAAGCAGCAGGAAAACTCCAATTTTGACCATGGATTTCAAATACTCATGAAGGTTGCAGGGAGGTTGATGAAGCAAAAGTCCCAGAAAGCCAGGTAGGCTGCAAGAGGGGGAGGTCCCTTCATGTCAAGGGAAGGGAGGGCATGATGGAAAACAGGAAGGCAGATGGAGTCCCCAACCCATCCAGTCGGGGCAGCCTTAGGTTTTGTCATAAACCTCTCCTCTCTCTCCTCATATGCGGTTGGGCTGTTAAGCCAACATTGAACTGAAAGTCAGCATTGTCACAGAGAACAAACATTTTCTTTGCTTGCTTCTTTCCTTTTCTCTTTGACTCTCTGGAATCAAAGTGAGTAACTTTGAACCAACCTAAAACTAGGGAGAAATTTCCTGGCAGGGAGAACAATTAATCAGTGGAAGGACTTGGCTGCAGAAGTTATGGGTGCTCCAACACTGGGGAGTTTTACAAAGAGATTGGGCAACCATTTGTCTGAGATGGTAAATGGCCGGGTTGCCTGCTTGAGCAGGGGGTTAGACTAGAAGACCTCCAAAGTTCCTTCCAACTCTGTTACTCTATTTCAGGCATGCTGTATTTTTAGCAAATTGTTAACTAGGGGAGAGATTTAAGGATAGAGGAGGAGAGTTTACTTTTAGCACTTAATTCTGGGGAGTGGGGGAGAAGTGAAATATGAACAAGATTGTCCCTTTGTGTTTCCTTTGTGTTTCTTTATTGAAGAAATTTGGGTTTGGGGAGGAGGAAGGGGGTCAAAGGAGGAAGGGAATGTTTTTAGAAAGCTCATCCTGAACCTGCCTTAACATTCAATGTCTGGTTTCCCAAGCTAGCAAGAGCCAGGAGAGTTGGCAGTCTCCCAACAGCCTGAGGGTCAGGGTGGAAGGCTTCCAAAGCAGCCACCATTTCTACAAGGTCTTCTCAGAGTATGGAAAATGGGGGCCACTTCCAGAAGGCAATGGGGATCAGGCCCAAGCATTGTAGGGTCCCATTGGGGCAAGATAGAAGGAGGGGAGGCCTCCAGCCAGAGGGGAAGATGTCACCAAACCACATCTGGATAGATACAGGACCCCCAAAACTTCTATACCAGAAAGAGAGCTTATGGGGGCATAAGGAGAGGCTTGTACCCCTGAAGACAGAGCTCACATTTGGGGGAAGGAGATGGCAAAGGGGGCTCTCGTGGTGGTGGGTGACCCCTGCAAGCAGAAACATGGCTCCATTTGTATTTCAGATCTTATTTTCCCTAGAGTAAAACACATTGATGTGAAGGAAGACAGAGAGCCCTGATCTTTACTGGGGAGGGAACTCCAAAGTCTGAAATCACCCAGTGACACTTTTTGCCTAAAGCCAAGTTCTCCACCAGGAAAGATTTTCCATTTAGTGCCTTCTGGGTGAGTCTGAGAGGTGAACTGCAGCTGACTCCCTCTGTCTCTGCCCAAAGTCTCCCCTGGAGGATTCGGCCAAAGAGCAGAGATGAAACTCTGAGGATAACAATTCTCCTTCTCACTAGAGATCCCTGGCTAATTCAACCATTTCTTGGACTCAGAGTTTGTGGGGCTTTTCTCTGGAGAGAAACGGAAGGGAAAGAATCCCCACAGGGTTCAAAATGATAAGATAGAGATGGAATTAAATCAGTCACCAAGAATTGAGAGGTTTGAAAGCTCCATGCTTGAAATTGGCCAGAGGGAATAAACGGCACCTGTGGCTGAAGAAGGAAAAGAAGTGTGATATTTGTTGGCTTGGAGGTTAAAGAGAAAACCCTGGGGATTATTTCATGCCTGAACATGTCACAGAACTGAAATGGCTTCCTATGCAGTTAGAGCCAAAGTTTACTTTGTTTTGAAAGTTAATGCTGAAAGTCTCCATCACAAAAAGATTAATGCAACAGTGTGAGCAGGACCCCCCACCCCCCCAAAAAACAAAATATGTTAATTAAAATCTAGTCATGGGGGCTTTGCATTTGTTGGAAGGGAAACCCATCTGGTTCAGTTCCCAGCTAAGGCACTGCAGACAAAAGGGAGGCTGATTGGAAAGAAAGGTTCTCTTTATTGAGGGAGCAGAACCACCAACCACAAGTGATTCTGGGCAAATGGAGTTTAGGGTGGGAGGGTTTTTATCCCCTCTTTGCCCCTTCTCTGAGCTTCCTGTTCCTGTGCAAGGACATGTCCTTTCATGGTCCATGGGCTTTTGTCAGGTTCCTATGGGCTCATGGCTGGCTCTGTAGGCCAAAGGGGGGATGCAAATCCCAGGCCTTTGTCTGAGCTGATTTTGTGGACCTTTGGCTGAATCCTGTGGCTGATTGTTCCTGCCTGAGCCAGTCTCTCTGCAATGGGAGAAATGAAGGATGCCTTTCACCCCACGGAAGGGAGGGAGGGAGGGAGGGAAGGGGGACCCATGCTCCACTGCCACTCCCTTCCACCCATAGGGCACTGAGGGGGGAAAGCAGATCATTGGGAGTTTTTGCCTCTTTATCATAACACTTAAAACCCTTTTTTTATTTTATCCTTATTTTAAATTCTCTCTCCCCCTCCCCCACTTTTGTCTGTTCAACCCCTTCTCCTTGAGGCTGATTGGTGGCTGAGTTCCCAGGCAACTAAAGCCTCTTCCCTCCTGTTTGATTGGCTGCTGCTGGGTTGCCATGACGACAGAGGCAGGCCAGCAAGAGAGGCAGCCACTAGGGAGAGAGAGGAGGCGGGGCTTTTGCCTTCCCTCAGAACTGGAGGAGTTGAAGGCGAAATCTTCTCTCTTTCAGGGAAAAACCTTCCTCAGATTCAGCCCCCGATAGGAAAATATGAAAGAATATTTTTTAAAAATATTTTAAAAAGGAAGGGAAAAGACCTTGAGAGAAGGAAATGAGGGAACAGAAACTAAAAACAGATAGGAAGATGGATGTAAAATTGCACAATAAATGGAAATAGTCTGGATAAGGAACTTATAGAAAATAGCTGAAATAGGAAACAGTTTTAATATTTTAGTAGGAAGATTAATGTTGGCATTAGTTGAAAACACTTATAATTTACAATTCCTTTTTTGAATAAATGTGTAAGGTTTTTCTTTTAGGAAATGGAAATGTCTCCCCAGCGACTGTAGACCAAATAGCAGAATGACAGTTGGAAGGGACCTTGGAGGTCTTCTAGTCCAACCCTCTGCTCAAGCAGGGATTCATTGTTCCAACTGTCAGAATTAAGTTCTCCTTCATTCTAGGTTGGGTCTTTCTTTTGCAGGTTTTGGTCAAAACATGACAAAAAAGGATGTTGAAAACTTTGGAAAAAGTGCAGAGAAGAGCAAGTGAGATGACTAAAGGCCTGGAGAGAGAAACATATGAAGAACGGCTGCAGGATTTGGGTTTGGCCAGTCTAGGGATAAGAAGGACTTGGGGAGGGGGATAGGATAGCAGTGTTCCAGTATTTGTGGGACTGCCAGTAAGAATAGAGGGAGTCAATCTATTTTCCAAAGCAACAGAAGGCAAGACAAGAAACAATGGATGGAAACTAATCAAGGAGAGAAGAAATTGGAAATTAAAGAGAAACTTCTTAATTAGGACAATTAACCAGTGGAATGGCTTGTCTTCAGAGGTTGTAAGTGCTTCAGCGCTGGAGACATGACAGCCACCTATCTGAAATGTATAGGGTCTCCTGCTTGAATGGGGTTGGACTAAAAGACCTCCATGGTCCCGTCCAGCTCTATTCTGATTGATTAATTGAAACCCCATTCACTTAGGCATGGTTTATTCAATAATTGCAGTTATATGAAGGGACTGCAGAATCCACATAAAACACCCAATATTGTATTAACACACATTGCATCTTTTTTGTCTTCTATAAGGTATTCTTTCAGCCTAAAGAACATATTTTAAAACTTTGGAAAAAGTGCAGAAAAGTGCAATATATGAACATTCTCTTCTATCCTACCACTAATTCAGTTTTAAAATGGGAGGTTTTTCATGGATTTGTTGAAAATATAACAAGGCCCTTTTCCCCTCCTTTATATTTCTCTCTCTGCTGAAAGAATCATTCAGAAACATCTTCCTTGTGGAAATCATCAAATGCAAGGGATCTCAGAGACTATCTAGTCTAGCCTTTCTGAAGCTCAGCAACTTTAACAAGGTGAGGACCAACTCTAGAAGTTTTCACCCAGTATGGAGCTGAAGTCCACAACTCTAAAATAAGATGAGATTTAAAAATCCTGCTCCAGGTTTTTCCTGAAGATTATTGCTTTTTCCCCTACCTATTTTTGTAAACATTTGTCAACCCTTGCAGAAAATCTGTATATTGATTAAGTAAGAAAAAGTCCAGGGATACAATAAAGCAAAAAATGATTATAACTAGAGCCACAGAGGTGAAAGAGGCTTGCAGGAATTGAATTGAATTCAATCCAGTGTTCTGTGCAAGTTTAGCTCAACTGTAGTCTTAGACCAACTATCGAAAAATACATCATTCCAAAGAGAACACAGAGAAGAAAAACAAATTAAAAATAAGCAATTAAAGTTTTTAAAAACCCTTTAACATCAATCTTAGAAAACTAATTAATCCCATACATGGTTTGAAGAAAATTGGCACATGTATATGGTTAACAGTTTCTCTCCAGAACAACAAAATAACAGAAGACACTGTACAAAACTTGGCCATATTACTACATGTTCCTGCAGGTGCATCAGCAAAAACTGACTTTCTCCACATTGGTTAAAGGTGCAGATTGTGGCACAGTCCTTAAATTCTACATATTTATCCAGGTCCAAAAAGGGATGAGGAAGGCTGGAACTTTTTGGGTGCTAGAAAGATACAACCATGATGATGATGATGATGATGATGATGATGATGATGATTATTTCTTAGCCGCACCCTCTCCCGAAGGACTCGGGGCGGCGTACAATAAAACACATAAAAATACAAATATGGACAAAACATACATATAATATAGATGTATACAAAGAGGAGGTGGACAAATGGATGGAAACAATTAAAATCACAATATTAAAAATCCCCTAAATAAATTAAATAAATTACAAAAATAAAAAAACCCGTCAGGAGCGATATGTTCAGACTATGGTTGAGCCAGGCCAGCTACTTGGAATAGGTGGGTCTTGAGCTTTACACGGAAGGAGCGAAGGTCAGAGGTAGTCCTAATATCCGGGGGGAGGTCATTCCACAGGGCTGGGCCCGCCACAGAGAAGGCTCTACTCCTAGGCGCCGCCCCTCGGCACTGTCTGGTGGACGGCACCTGGAGGAGTCCCTCTCTGTGCGAGCGAATTGGTCGCAGGGATGTATGGGGCAGGATACAATCCCGTAAGTAACTAGGTCCTGAGCCATGGAGCGCTTTAAAGATCGTTATCAAAACCTTGAAACGTACCCGATAGACCACAGGAAGCCAGTGCAGCTCGCGCAGGAAAGGTGTCACATGGGAGTACCTAGTACTCCCCATAATTACCCGCGCGGCAGCATTCTGGACCAACTGTAGCCTCCGGGTGCATTTCAAGGGAAGCCCCATGTAGAGAGCGTTACAGTAGTCCAGGCGAGACATCACCAGCGCATGAGTGACTGTGCGTAAGGCGTCCCGGTCCAGTAGGGGGCGCAATTGGCGCACCAGGCGAACCTGGTGGAACGCCCCCCTTGCCACGGCTGTCACATGGTCATCCATGGACAGCCGGGCATCCAGGAGGACGCCCAAATTGCGCGCCCGCTCCACGGGGGCAAGTTGTACGCCCCCGATGGCCAAAGATGGAATTAATTGGCTGAACCGGGGAGCCGGTACCCACAGCCACTCCGTCTTGGAGGGGTTGAGCTTGAGTCGGTTGTCATCCATCCAGACCCGTACGGCTTCCACACACCGGGACATCACTTCGACGGCCTCGTTGGGGTGGTTCGGGGTGGAAATGTACAGCTGAGTATCATCAGCGTACAGATGATATCCCACCCCGAAACCACGGATGATCTCACCCAACGGCTTCATATATGTGTTGAACAGGAGTGGCGAGAGGACCGACCCCTGTGGCACCCCACAGGTAAGGGGGCTTAGGGTCGACCTCTGCTCTCCTGCCAACACACGTTGCGTCCGACCTGAAATGTAGGAGCCGAACCACCGCAAAACGGTGCTCCGGACCCCCAACCCCTCCAGTCGGCGCAACAGGATACCATGGTCGATGGTATCAAAAGCCGCCAAGAGATCTAATAGGACCAGGATAGAGGAACAACCCCTATCTCTGGCCCTCCAGAGATCATCTACCAACGCGACCAAGGCCGTCTCTGTGCTGTGCCCGGGGCGGAAGCCGGACTGGCGCAGATCTAGATAATCATCTTCCTCCAGTTGTCGTGGAAACTGATAAGCCACCACACTCTCTACAACCTTCGCCAAGAAGGGAAGGTTGGAGACAGGACGATAATTGGCCAGCTCCATAGGGTCCAGAGAAGGCTTCTTGAGCAAGGGTCTCACCACCGCCTCTTTCAAAGAGGCCGGGAGAGACCCCTCACTCAACGAAGCGTTCACTAGGCCTAGGAGCCAGTCACGTGTAACCTCCCAGGATGCCAGTACAAGCCAGGAGGGGCACGGGTCCAATAAACATGTGGTGGGTCGCAGTCGTCCACGCATTCTGTCCAAATCCTCGATGGCAACCAAGTCAAACTCCTCCCAGATCGGTGTCTCAAGACTCGCCACGGACGTCTCCATTGGACCACTGACAGGGACCCAATCCTTCTGGATTTGAGCGATTTTATCCTGCAGATATTTCCCAAACTCCTCTGCCCTACCCTGTAAAGGGGCCTCCCGCGGCCTCTGAAACAAGAGGGAGCGGGACATCCGAAACAGGGCGGTAGGGCGGTTCTCTGCGGATGCAATGAGAGCGGCACAATATTGATGTTTGGCCGCTCTCAATGCCACAAGGTACGTCCTTAAATGGGCTCGTACCTGTGTTCGGTCAAATTCAGAACGGGAGGATCTCCAACGACTCTCTAGGCATCTCTTGCGGCGTTTCATCACCCTTAGCTCCTCGGTAAACCAAGGGGCCAGGGTGGATCATTGCCGCCAGAGAGGCCGCAAAGGCGCCACCCGGTTCAAGGCCCCGGTAGTCGCATTATTCCACGCGACCACCAGGTCCTCTACCCGGGGGCGGGTCAGGGTTACAGGAGGTGGCCCAAGCTCCGTCTGGAACCTATCTGGTTCCATCAGGCACCTGGGGCGGAACCATCTGGTGTTTTCTGGTTCCGCCTCCCCGCAGCGGGGGGTAGCACCAGGGAAGTCAAGTCGGAGGAGTGAGTGATCTGACCATGACAGGGGAGTGATGGTTAAGTCCCCTCCTCCCAGATCACTCAACCACTGGCCAGAGACAAAAACAAGGTCCAGGGTGTGTCCTCCCTCGTGTGTCGGGCCCTGAATCAATTGAGTCAGGTCCATGGCTGTCATGGAAGCCATGAACTCCCGGAACCCCCTCGGATGCTTCTCCCACCGATGGCAGGTTAAAATCCCCCATCACTAAAAGTTTGGGGGTCTCAACCGCCACCGATGCGATCAGCTCGAGGAGCTCAGGCAGGGCCGCTGATGTATAGTGAGGAGCCAGGTATACTATCAGCAGGCCCAACTGTCTCCCAGGGCCCCATTTCACAACAAGGGATTCACACCCGGACGTCTGTGGCACAGTGGACTCCCTTGGCTCTAAATCCTCCCGGATAATCGCTGCTACCCCACCACCCCTTCCCTGGGCCCGGGGCTGGTGAAATGCTCGGTAGCCTGGTGGGCACATTTCCACGAGGGGTAAACCTCCCTCGTGGCCCAACCAGGTCTCCGTTATTCCCGCGAGGTCCGGCTCCCCCTCCAAAATTAGATCGTAAATGAGGGGGGCCTTATTAACGACGGACCTCGCATTGCATAGCAACAGCCTCAGGCCCTGGGTCTGCAGCTCCTGACCACCTAGAACGCGGGGGTTGGTACGAGCGACCGGGTGTAACCAGCACCCACGGTCTCCCAACCGACTATGAGTTCTTAATCCGTCTTCGTATCTGCCCCTCCCTACGACCGTTGAAATCAGAGAGCCCTGTATTGGAACGATATCCTCCCCCTCCTCCTCCCTTCCGCTCCTTCTGCTCGCGACCACACCTGGAGACCTGGCTCTCTCATCGCTCCTGACCTGACCCACCCACCCCCCAACCCCTAAACCCCTACCCCTAAAAGTTTTTAAAAAACAATTAACTAAAAACCCCCTAAGTCTCCGCTTCCTCCACCTCTCGAGATTAATAAATCCGTCATCAAGGTGGGCCCTCGAAAGGGCGGAGGGCCACACCTGCGAGAGGGGGGACTCCCGCAGTAGGATCAGGTCTGACCTTAAATACATATAATGTTAAAAAATTCATCAGGGCCTAGGATAGTGCTGAAGGTGTTCCGGGCAAAATGCCATAGTCCAGTGTAATTAGAAAAGCAGGGCTCCAGTGTGAAAGAGAATAGTCCAGTCCTAGATGGTGGTGGTGGTGGTGGTGGTAGGCTGGTCGGATGACAATCGAAAAATGGGGGCTAGTGGATGGTGAATGGTGGATGGCGAGGGGTAGTTGGGCTATTGTTGGAATGGGCAAGGGGCAGATGGTTAGTCAAGCAATAAGTCATAGAAGATAGGGAGGAATCCTCCAGGGCGCACGCAGATAGTAAGCAGGGGCAGTTGTTGATAAATAGTCAGCAGGGGCAGTTGTTGATAAATAGTCAAGAAGGGAGATACTCCCAACCAAACATCTTTCTGCTAAATTTGAGAAACTATGTGATAATTTCTTTGAATAGGGTGTCCTTGCAAACTTCCATTTCCAAAAATTAAGAAAAGGTCTTCAGAATCAGGATCCATCTTTATCTCTCAGTGCCTTGGTAAGACCTCACTTGAATCCTGCATCCAGTTTTGGTCACCACAATGTAAAAAAGATGTTGAGGCTCTAGAAGAGCAACAATGATGATTAGGGGACTGAAGGTAAAACATATAAAGAATGGTTGCTGGAATTGGATTGGGGTTTAATTTAAAAAAACGACTGGGGTGACAAGAGAGCAGTCTTCCAATATTTGAGGGACTGCCACAAAGAAGACCTATTCTCCAAAGCACCAGAAGGCAGGACAGGAAGCAACAGATGGAAACTAATCAAGAAGAAAAGCAACCTAGAACTAAGGAGAAATTTCATGACAGAATAATCTATCCGTGGAACAACTTGCTTCTAGAAGTTGTGAATTCTCCAACACTGGAGGTGTTTAAAAGAGATTGGACAGCCATTTGTCTGAAAAGGGTATAGAGTTTCCTGTCTAAGTAGGGGGTTGGACTAGAAGACCTCCAAAGTCCCTTTGATATATAACTCTGGTGCATCCACCATCAGAAGAATGAGATGGATGAATTGTTGCAATTTAGTAAGGAGTAGTTCTGCCCAATCCCACCTCCCTCCCTTACACCACATTTATGGGAGACTTAAATATGGATACTCTCTGTTAGGCTAGTGGTTATGAAGCTCAGAATCTAAATTTATCCCAAAGAGACTCTGAACATGAGGCTACTGAAATCCAGCTTTATTTGTGATCAAAAGTAAAATGGGGGTCCTTAATCTCCTGCCTCAAACAGGAAGGCAGAGGTGGAAAAGGCAGGCACACTAATTAAAACTTTTTTTCTTGTTATAGTTTACACATAGTTCATGCATAGCTTGTCATTGTTTTAGAAACATAATTTCTTAACCACTGTGTTATGCAAAGCTCATGATTTTCCCAGCGCTTAGGAACAATAGGGCTCACAAGGAAAAATAGATTACACATTTCCTGGCATTTAGGCTGGAGTTTGTTAGGGCTGCTACCTCTACGTATGTTATGTTATTATGTTAAAGTTACAGCAAGGCTACTTAGGAAGGCTAAGCTTGGCATTTAGCCTGGAGGCTTTATCTCTGCATTTTAGGTTACAATGGAGCTCAGCTCACAAGAATATCAAAAGCTGAGTTAGTTACACTCTGTGCATGCTCTAATATTTTCACTCTCAATTCTTTAGGACTTGTTTTGTAAAACCCTTATATGGATGTATTTCAGCCCCCGTTTTATTTTATTCTACATAATTTGACCAGCTGGATCATTTAGATGTCATGCCCCAGCATATAAATTTTACATATGTTGCTGCTCTCTCGCCCCATCTAGTGGCAGGAGAGACAATACCAATTACATTGTTTGAAGTTGACCCAATCCATTTTACCCATCAGCCTACACTCTCAAACAAGTGCATGCTGGGAAGCCAGACTCCATTTTCTTTAGCATTTGAAGAAGCAGAAAGAAGAATCCATCTTAATCTGTGGCACATGGTCATCCAAGGACACACACATCCACACATAGAGTATTGTTGGTGAGATTTAAAATATTTGTATGTATTAATTGTTATGTTCAGCAGTAACTCAATACTGCCTATCTTGTATTTGGTTCTCATTTTATGTATTCCCATTTTCCCCATGTTTCACCATATCCTGTTCTTTCAAAAAAGCATTCATATATATATGGTCTGTCTAATTGGCAGATAGGTGGGTTTAGCTTCATGTTGAGCTGCACACAGACTAACATGTGGTAAAGACAGAACACAAGATTACCCACATCTTGCAATTATACTGTATAAGGATGGAGGACACAATCTTCCACTGGCCCTTTGATTACTTCACTTAAAATTGTTGTCCCAGCTCATGTATTAGGGCAATTTTAAACAATTCCTTGCTTGGCCTATTGGAATGTGTTGAGAGTGGAAATTCCTCTAACTCACATCTATATTTCTTGGATTTCTAAACCGCCCCCTCTCCCAAAAAGGGACTCGGGGCGGTGTACAGTCAAATGCAGATAAAAATACAATAATATAAAACAGTTAAATAGATTTGGATGGAGGAGATAAGGCTGTAATATACATTTCTATACATTTCTTCTGGTCGTAAGATGCTCCTTTGTATTCAAGCCCGGCCTCAGAATGATAATGTAGCACTTGGGGATGAAGATGCAAACCAGCAGACCAGCACTGGAGGCCAAGATGGAGAAGACCTGCACGGCCACCATGTATTTCCCCTTGGTGCTCAGGTAGGTGGGCAGGAAGGAGACCCAGACATTGCAGAAGACCAGCATGCTGAAGGTGATCAGCTTGGCTTCATTGAAGGCTCCAGGGAGATTCCTGGCGAGGAAAGCCATTGTAAAGCAGATGGAAGCCAGGAAGCCCATGTAGCTGAGTGTGATATAGAACATGAAAACAGAGCCTTCATTGCATTGCAGGGTGATTTCTCCAGGCTGGGAGTGAAAGTCTGAGTCATGGAATGGGGGAGAAGTTCCCAACCAGATGGAGCAGATCATAATTTGAACACTAGAACAGGAAAGGATGATGAAGTTGGCCAAGCTCTTCCCCAACCATCTCTTCACTTGATTGCCTGGTTTTGTGGCCAGGAAAGCCAGCACCACTGTGATGGTTTTGGCCAAGAGAGAAGAAATGGCAACTGAGAAGATGATGCTGAACACTGTTTGTTGGAGAAGGCAAGTGGCTTTCCTTGGTTGACCAATGAAGAGAAATGGAGACAGGAAGCAAAGCAGAAGGGAGACCAGGAGGATGTAAGAGAGATCACGGTTGTTAGCTTTCACAATGGGAGTTTCCTGATATTTAAGGAATATGATTAAAATAAGGGCTGTGGCTAAAAACAAGAATAGGGCAAAAGAGACCAGAATGATTCCCAGATGTTCTTCATAAGAAAGGAAGGATATAACTTTGTGGATACATTGGATTCTGTCCTCATTTGGATATTTTTCATCTGGACATTTGATGCATTTTTCTGTATCTGAGTAAAAAAAAAAAAACATTTTTAAAAAATATTCTACACAAAGAAGGTAAGAAGAATAACATTTTCTAAACAAAAAACTGATATATTGTATAGTTTATGACATTGGAAGAAGTCCTGGAACCTGTATGATTTCTTGTGTAATTTGCAGAACCTACATTATTAGAGGTCAATAATGAATCAGTTAATTTTTTTAGACACTTTTCCTGGAACCTGCCAGATGGCACTTCTTAGTATACTGGATTCTGGATTCCTATCTTTTGACATTGAATTTTCTAGAAAAAAAAGTTGGTTCTGCAAATAATCAGGAATCTCAACTAAAAAGCTGAAGAGATTTCACCCTTCTATCTCTTTCTAGGCCTTCACACAAGGTGTTTCTGCTACTCTTCTCTCTACGTATGAAATTATGCAATTTGACAATAATAATACTAATAGTGCTTAGACTTATAAACCACTTCATGTGCTTTACAGGCCTCTTTAAGCAGTTTAGAGTCAGCCTATTGCTCCCAAGAATCTGGGTCCTCACTTTGCCACCCTCGGAAGGATGGGAGGCTGAGTCAACCTTCATCTGGTGAGAGTCGAACTGCCAAACTGCTAGCAAAAAGAAAAAAAAAACAATAGAGCTTCAATCTATCTTTTAACATTGCACTTTCATGACAGTGTTTCAGATGAATCTACTTCCACAAGGCCTGCCCTTTTCCTTGGTGTCCCCACCTTCATGAATGGAGATGGTCCCCTCAGGACACGGAATACAGTCATAGCAGCAAGCAGGCTCTCCTTCCCGCTTCTGTTTGACAAACCCAGGATGACAACTTTCCACACATTGGGACTGAGGCAGAGACTAAGCAGACAAAGAAGAAATGCCGAAGAAAATATATTGGGATGAAGCATGCATGAAAATGGATGTAGACATTGACATTCGCCCAAAAGTTCCTCAACTTCCCTTAGATAAATATGAAGTCATTGACTCATTCCAAACAGATTTAGGAGAGGTAAGTACTGGCAGATTGTTCATTTACTTACTCCCCTTTGCTTTTGGCCTCTAACTGTGAAATAAAGTATTTTTCTACTTAAGGAAGACTGGGGGATGGAATTGAAAAGATTTCAGCCTTAAGTGAAAAAGAGTTTGGTTCCTCCTCCTAGCCTTGTTAACATGCATTTCTCCATTCTTCACATAACAATGATTTTAAAGTACAGTATGATTAACTTGTATTGAATTTTGGAAAATAAATTATTGTAAAAGATTTATGTCGGAATTTGTTGCAGAAAATTCAAATCCAGAAATCACACACAGATAACTGATTCACCTGGATTCATTAACTTCTGTATATACATAATAACAGATGAATAAACGTACAATACCAATAGTAGATTCTTCCAATGTGGTAGATGTTAGAAGTAGAACACAAGCAGGATAGAACAGTTTCATGTTAGAGTTCAGAGCAGACAGAGAAGTTTAGACTAGTTTACTTCTCAGAGCAGCAGACTCAGAGTTCAGAGCTTACAGACTAGTTTCAGTTTCAGTTCTCAACTAAACCATGCTCAGATTCCAAGCTTAAGTTTCTGTTTCAAAAACAGCCCTCATTGGCTGACCCAGTTGCTATGCCTATTTGTTGGCTGATCTATTCCAGTCTAAGAATATCCATATTCTGACAATTTATTAAATTTTATTATATTAGATTTCTTAAATAAAATAATACTGTAATAAAGAAAGAAATTTTGAACCAGTAGGATCTAGATAGGCTTCTTCTGGTGTATATAAAACATTTTAAAACTGTTTCCCTTTGAAGGGAGTCTAAAATCATCCCCCAATTAAGATACAAAGGGGGGAAAATCCTTAAAAATTAGTCTGTTTCTTTCCTTAATTCATATGGTTCTCAATTAAGACTAAAACTGACTGCCTACTTTCTAGAACTGGGATGAGATGAGATGAGATGCAGGAGAGGTCATGAGAACTAGTCCCTCAAAAAGGGATCTTTTCATCTTTAGCAAGTGGGACAAGAGTAAGAGACTTCTGTCCAGCTCTGTATCTGGGTCTTTTTCTACTGAAGAACTACAGTTAGGGGACACCAACTTTCACAGAAAGACAAGTCTACATTTTTATTAGTTAAATTTATATCCTCCTCACAGTTAATGTAGCTAGCAATAAACAAAAAAACAAAAACCCTGCACTCTAGGTTTTTCAGGTGAAGTGCCCTCTTACAAGCAAAACCCAAATCTAAGTAGCATTTCCTTTGAAATGTTCCCTTGTTATTTTCAAAAGGAGGAAGGTCTCTTTTTTGGATCAAAATCTTGTTTTGATGCTTCAGTTTTCCAGTTTATGGGCACTATTTCACATCAAAAGAACCTTTAGGGTTTCATGTGAAACCTGAACATCTCTGGAGCTTCTTCAGAGGAGAGCAGAAGACCTATCACTTATCCCAATGGGGTGAGAAAGAGATGTGGATATTTCTGGCCAGGTTTGGGCTGCTTAAAAAGATTATGGAACATCAGTGACCTTTTAAAAGAGACATTCCTCAATCTGGACAAGGTGAGGCTTATTTCTCACATGGACCAACAGGACCTCTAACCAGTTATGACTATATTTCATCTGATTCAGTCCAAACCTTAATGCAGATGCTGTGTCAGGGTTCCAAGTAACAGTCCTAACGAAGGAGGACTCCAAGGCTTGAGTTTCCTCAAAGTTCCATTTTATTAGAGATGTCATATTGGCACATCTGGGAAAACCTGAATCTGAAAGTTTCCAGGTTTTCTCCACCCAAAAGAAAGTTCAAGTCCCTGCCCAGCACCCACATGTCCATCACATGATACAATCAGGCACCATCCAAAACTGGAGATCTCCCAGTTACATCATCGCAGGTGCAGAGCAAGGTGGACTTGACTATCTGAGAAAAGAATGTTATTTCATCCATCATCCATACTCTATGTAATCCCCCCTCCCATTTTCCCACAGTAGAAAATGTGGCAGGGGTGAGGGCCCAATGTAAAAGATGGCTTCCAGGTCTGACATGCTGGTTAAAAGAACCTGAGGCTACTAGCACCAGCCAGCACTTGAATATTTGTCACCAGCTTGATCCATGGTCTCCATCCTAAAGAATAACCATCCAACATCCAATATTGGACATCAGTGAATCAGTTTAATAGGATATTCCTTATCATGGCATATGAAGGACCCTTTTGAAAATAGTATTAAAGGCCCCATAAGCAATCTAACAAAAAAAAATTCTCTTCTGTACATTCAACTTCCAGTGAAGGTCATCCTCCATTGTGACTAGAATTAACCCACATGAAATGGGTCATAATCTTTAGAAAAAAAGGGAAAACACAGCAATATTTGACCCACCTTGTTGAGGAGATTTAGCCATGAAAGAGCAATTTCATTAATAATAACTCTCTCTCTTTCAATACTCCCCAGTTTTCTTTTCACCAAATCCCCATCGGGTGAAATCACCATGAACTCGATGTCCATATCAGTAGCTATTTCTCCATTATGGTCCACGTAAAGATTCCAGTGGGAAAGGTTGTAGAACTCATTCTTCTCCAGAAAGGGATGGAACTAGAATGGAAACGTCCAGGAGTTTTAAAAATTTGATACCATCGACCACGGTATCCTATTGCGCCGGTTGGAGGGGATGGGAGTCGGAGGTACCGTTTTGCGGTGGTTCGGCTCCTACCTCTCCGACCGGAGGCAATGTGTGTTGACAGGGGGACAGAGGTCGACCCCGAGGCCACTCACTTGTGGGGTGCCACAGGGGTCGGTCCTCTCGCCTCTCCTGTTCAACACATATGTGAAGCCGCTGGGTGAGATCATCCGTGGTTTTGGGGTTGAGTATCACCTCTACGCTGATGATACTCAGCTGTATATTTCAACTCCAAACCACCCCAACGAGGCTGTCGAAGTGATGTCCCGGTGTTTGGAGGCCGTCGGGGTCTGGATGGGGGACAACAGACTTAAACTCAACCCCTCCAAGACTGAGTGGCTGTGGCTACCGGCACCTCGGTTCAGCCAGCTGATTCCATCGCTGGCCATAGGGGGCGAGCAATTGCCCCCTGTGGAACGGGCATGCAATTTGGGCGTCCTCCTTGATGCCCGGCTGTCAATGGATGACCATGTGGCGGCCGTGGCAAGGGGGGCGTTCCACCAGGTTCGCCTGGTGCGCCAATTGCGCCCCCTACTGGACCGGGATGCCCTACGCACGGTCACTCATGCGCTGGTGACGTCCCGCCTGGATTACTGCAACGCTCCCTACATGGGGCTGCCCTTGGGACGCGCCCGGAGACTGCAGTTAGTTCAGAATGCAGCCGCGCGGGCTGTGATGGGGAGTACGAGGTACTCCCACGTAACACCTCTCCTGCGCGAGCTGCATTGGCTGCCTGTGGTTTTCCGGGTGCGTTTCAAGGTGCTGATTACCATCTTTAAAGCGCTCCATGGCACGGGACCTAGTTACTTGCGGGATCGCATCCTCCCACATACATCCCTGCGGCCAATACGCTCACACAGGGAGGGACTTCTCTTGGTGCCATCCACTGGACAATGCCGGCGGGCGACACCGAGGAGTAGGGCCTTCTCTGTGATGGGCCCAACCCTCTGGAATGACCTCCCCCCCGACATTAGAACCACTTCTGACCTCCGCTCCTTCCAGCAAAAACTGAAGACTCACCTGTTCCGATTAGCAGGCCTGGCATAATTCAACTGTCCCTCCTGGCAAACGTACTATATCTGGTTATTTTAGGGGTTTTTTAATTTACTGTATTTGTTTTTAGGGGTTTGAATTTATTTTATATCTGCTTTGTACAGTTCTTTTAACGGCATTTTAACCTCCTCCATGTCAACTGTCAACTGTACATATTTAATTTTATTGTATCTTGTTATATTTTGTATGAACTGTACACCGCCCCGAGTCCCTTTCGGGAGAGGGGGCGGTCTAGAAGCATTAAATTAAATTAAAAATTAAATTAAAATTAAAAGAAGAAACCTTGGTTTGTTATTCCACCTGGTATTTTCATCTATGACTTTTTGTTCTACAGTTTTTTAAAATGTGCCAACATGCTTAATTAGGACAACAGGTGTTACCACTAAATTCATAAGTGAACAAGAAAAGTTCAGCAAAATTTGTCAATCGTATATTGAAAAAAACATGCATTGAGAAAACGTAATAGACACATTGGATGAATTATACGGAACATTCTATAACAGGCATCAAATAAATTGAACAACAGCAAAAAGTTCATAAACTCCTTAAAAGCAACAAGTTGATTACCAGAAAATGTGGATTTTTCAAGATGAAAGTTCCCAAACTAATCTGCTCCCAGGAAACATGACTACTTCTAAAACTAAAATCTTATTGGCATCTCCGCTTCCCTGCATAAGTGGATAACTGTGTTCCTATCAAACAAGCAACATAGTCAAAATAGGAAACACTCTATCAAATACTGCACCTGTTGTACTTATAAATTACCTCCCCCCAAGCAACTAGATTGGCCAAATTTGTGGGCCTTTTGTAGCAAAAGGAGTTTGATATGATTCCCCTTTTTCTCTAATGGATTCCTTCTCCAGAGGAATTTAGTTTGTTGGATCTTTGTTGTGATCCCATACCTGCCATGGCTGCAGCTTTGGAGCCTCCAGTGTCTCTTGGGCCTCCTTCCTTCTCCTCCAGGACCTGGATGAATATGCAGCCTTCAAGACGTGGGCCAGAGTCATAAAGATAATGTAAACAGAGTCACTGTTTTCAACCAATATCCCATTCAATTCATCTTCTGTCTCCACTGGAGTTTTTTGGGTGCATCTTTTCCGGCCTTTGACAGAAAAAACATGCTTTGGAAAAGAACACTGAAAATTATTCTTTTCATACTGGGAGTCTACAAAGGAAAAGGGTTCAAAAGCACCATATTCTGGGCTTATTTTTTGAATAATTTCAAAGCTCCAAACACTATGGATGTATTTGTGATATCCAAGATGAAACATTATATAGTTTCCCAAAGCCGTGGTGATCCAGATTTTCTTTCTAATGGGTCCTGACAAAATGTCAAGTGTTAGATGAAAAATATGAAATGTGCTTGAAACGATAATATGTTCTATGAAGTGAACAAAGACATTGACTTGTTTCCACTGAGGAAAGCTGGAATCCCTGAAGGGTGCTATATGTCCAGTCATTGAGAATTGTTGTGATATAACAACACAAATTCCATTCCTGAGAAGCAAAGGAGGCAAAATCCTTAGGAAATTCCCTCCCTCCTCTGTGTCTGGAGCAAGGAGACCAATCAGGGTCCACCTGAAGTACAGGAGCACTCGGACAATTGCTGAATACTGAAACCCTTCTTTGAGGAGCATCCGGTGGAAAAAAGGGAAATTATTTTTATCACTCAGCGTCTCTGAAGCCATTCTTTGACTGATCTGCAAAAGCAATGAAGAAGGCAACTCCAAAATATGAGATTTTAATAAATCCAACTTTGTTTTGATAAATAGAATAGTTTGTTGATTAGCCAATGTTTAAAATATTAAACACAGAGTATTAAGAAGACTTTATATAAAAATGGAAGATGAGAAACAAATTAACTAAACGGAATAACAATCAAAATGCAAATCATATTTCTCGATCACCCCTACAATTTAATGCGGTTAAACCCATATGTGCAGATGTTAACCAAGTATATTGTTGCAACCAAGAGCCACATTATATTCAATTTTGGAAGATTGCTACATCGTTCTCTGCTTCTAGATTTCAGATTCTTTTTGCAGCCATCTTTTTACTTTCATCTCCAGTTGAACAAGAGACAGGGAGAACATATTTCCTCATATAAGTTGTCAATTGTATAAGCCAAGAAATCTTTAATTGAAATTTTGTCTGTTGTAACAGACTTTCATTTTGCACCAACAATCAATAATGTTAATTAATGTTGATTAACATGGTGTTGGTTAATTGATTAACATCAGACCAACAATCAAGAAGTAAACAATACCCAAATCAAGGAACTGCCAAAAAAGCTAACAATAAAGAGGCCACCCAAAAACCTCCAAGACCATTCCCACCAGCGCTTACATGGCAAATCATTAGAAGATAAAATCCAGAGCATACCCCACTGATGATCTTTGTCCTAGTTTGGGTAATGAAACATGAGCAAGAAAATAACTAAGCTCAGAAAGCTACACAAAATCCTCACTTCAACACCAAGCTACAAATGTTCTCCTTTATCAATTTGATCCCATCCCTCTACTGATGCAGCCTATAATATACACTTATGGCAGTGCCATTTTCCCCCTTTTATATTGCCCCAAATGCATTCAAGAGAGTTTTCATCATTCTTGTGTTTCATTTCTGTAGACATTTAGTTATTTCTTATATATAGTGGAACTTCACCTCCTCTTTCATTTGCTCTGTTTCTTTTAAATAATTTAAACCCCTCTATCTATGTATTCCATTTGTGGGTTTCATCCCGCCAAGTTTCCATAATGACAACAATAGCATATCTGCCCTCATTTACCAGTACTTGAATTTCTAATTTCTAATCCTCATACTCCTTGTGCTGTGTATAGACACTTAAGTCCCTTTTAATTGACCACGTGTTTACTTTCTACATAACCTGTTTTGTGCCTGAGTCCCCCAATTTCCTCACCACATGTTTTATTAGTGCACATGGTATAGCACACACTATAAAAAGCTTGATTTTCCTTGACAGCAAGGTTGATATACTTACCCACTGATTACCCTATTAGTTTTAATTTGCTGGGGACAAAAGTGTTCTGTAATAATAAACAATCTATCCTCATTGTTTAGTTTAAACATTTCTCCAGAAGATACGTGACTTTAATGCCAACTTATCTCAATGCCTTTCTTTGATGATTGTGAATCTTCTTTTTCACAATTATTTTCATGAATATGGCATTTGTTCATCATTTTTCTAAGATCATGTATAAAATTTGATCTTTCTATCAGTGCTGCACTTTCCTATTGTACAGGAGACCCTTTAGTTGGACATGGAGCCTCGCCTGACGTTCATAAGTATGCAGCAGAAGCTCCCAAAGCAATAGAGATGCTATTATGAGAGAATATGACTATTTTGATACATGCTCCCATCCTAATGTGTATCCCCGTTCCCAGCCATGACACCTACAATGGACATAGTGAAAGGCAGCTCTTGAATTCCTTAGAGAAGATATGGTTAAATCTATCATGCACTCTCTACCACCCCACTCATTTGACAATCTAAAGAAACAAGCACACAAACCTGTGGGACTTTGTAGGTGCCTACTAATGTTGACATCTGGATGGAAATATCTCTGTCAGCTGCATCAAGAAGAGCCAAAATGTTGTCATTCCTTCCACAGCTGTAGTTGGGAACATTGGCTTCTCCAGTAGAGAGCATGTCCAGCAAGACTTCTGAAGTGCCAAGCATGTTCAAATAGTTGTCATGGATATTGTAGCCAAGTGTGAGATTGCTCTGGAACTGAATATTCTTGTTGATCTCTTGAATGGTGGAAATGAAGCGTTCTATTCCTTTGGAAGTATAAAGGTCACTAGTGTAAAAAAAAAGACATGCATCATCAATAGCAGTAATAAAATACCCTTTTTCCAATTTCATCCTCTTTATCAACACATGACTATTGAGTCTGAAGCTAATATTGATAAAAAAACAAGAGGCAAATGATAGTCACCCATTCAACATTTCATATTTGTAGATGTTGAGAAAATGGGAAGATGATAGGAATCACAAATAGTCTATCATTTATAGCAGCGGTAATTTTCATCAGCACATTATCCAGTCTGCAAAATAACTCATGTTTTAAAGTACAACCATCATAAAAGGAAGAGGATATTTCATAAGTGACCCAGGAAAGCTGCTCTAAAAACAATTCATCCTCTATTCCTGTAAGGATCAGGCTTTGAATATCAATGAGCAGTTATAAAAAATATGGAAATGAGCTGGCCAAGGTTAACTACAACAATCATTACTTTAAACAAAAGTCATTATTCAAGTCATAAATTCTAGATAGGACGTGGAAAGGAAAATAATGTGGACTTCTTTTAGGTATATTTTTTCTGCTCCACCTTTGTATTTGTGTCTCTTCCATTAAATAAGACAAAAGTGGAAACCCATGGAAATCTGATCAATCAACAAAATTAATCACTTCCTGAATTACAGGAGTAAGCAGAATAAGGAGAGAAGAATAAGAGTGTTAGAACTGCAGATGGAAGGAATACAATTTCATCACACTGAATAACTTACAAGTAAGACTGACTATGAGGAAGCAGGTTGAAAAACAACATTTTCTGGTTTAGTGTTACTGCACTGGTGACCATACCGATGAGATGGTCTCCTGGCCTGTAGTAGCTCCATGGTCTTTCTCTATCCCTATGCACCATATTCAGCAGGCACTTCATTCTAAGCTTTCCAGAGACTGTATGGGACACCATTAGCATCGAAAGCAGAAGCAGGAGGTCCATAATTCATGGAGCTGAATCAATCGCCTGATTCCGAAGAAGAGTTAGATGATTTCAAAGCACTCTCGGAAAATGGAATAAACAGGCACTTTCCTTGTTCAAAGAGAAACAATTGGAGCTTCATCTGGAAAAGAGAGAAAGTTACATTCAGCAGCACAGCCCCTGCCCGTGTCCTAAATATTGTGCAAAGTATTGAGCATGAGTAGAGGCTTATATCTTTTTCTGATGCAAGATCCATTCCACGTTGCCTCAGTCTGACATCATATCAACAGCAGTCACTGGAAAAGTAGCAGTAGACATCTCAAAGTCTGGGATTGTGATAATTACTATGAGTGATAATTGATCCTTCAGACCTCTTCCAGGGTTCCATGTAGAGACAGGCAGTTAGAGAAAAGGATTTTTGTGAAAGGTTGCAGATATACCCCTGGAGACACTCTTCTATAACAATTATCATTCCTCCTGTCAGGACATGTCCAGAAAGTGATGCTGGAGGAAGATAGCAATAGCACTTAGACTTATATGCCACTTCACAGCACATTTACTGTCTTCCCTAAGTAGTATACAGAGTCAGCCTATTGCCCCAACAATCTGGGTCCTTATTTTACTGACTTTGGAAAAATGGAAGGTGAGTCAACCTTGAGCCTGGTGAGATTCGATCTGCCAAATTGCAAGCAGCCAGCAGTCAGCAGAAATATCCTGCAGTACTGCATTCTGACCATTGCGCCAGCATGGCCCTTCTTCAATGCTTCTTCAATGCTTCAATACCCAGGGAATTGACTTCTCTGTCCGCCATTGTGGCAGATGGTCTCCAGAGCTTGGTAGAGAAGGTCACCCGGAGCTATGCAGTTTGGTGGCAGTCTAGGTTCTTGACACTTAACTCTAGAGCTGGACGGTTGCAGATACTAATATATATATACTCAGAACCTATACAATAATACAATAGCAGAGTTGGAAGGGACCTTGAAGGTCTTCTAGTCCAACCCCCTGCCTAGGCAGGAAACCCTATACTGTTTCAGACAAATGGCTATCCAACATTTTCTTAAAGACTTCCAGTGTTGGGGCATTCACAACGTCTGGAGGCAAGCTGTTCCACTGATTAATTGTTCTGTCAGGAAATTTCTCCTCAGTTCTAAGTTGCTTCTCTCCTCAGAACTGGAGACGCTGAAGGCAAAATCTTCTCTCTTTCAGGGAAAAACCTTCCTCAGATGCAACCCCAATAGGAAAATATAAAAGAATATTTTTTAAAAATATTTTAAATAAAAGGGAAAAGACCTTGAGAGAAGGAAAATAGGGAACAGAAACTAAAAACAGATAAAAGATAGGAAGATGGATGTAAAATTGCACAGTAAAAGGAAATAGTCTGGATAAGGAGCTTATAGAAAATAGCTGAAATAGAAAACAGTTTTAGTATTTTAGTAGGAAGATTAATTTTGGCATTTGTTGAAAACACTTATAATTTGCAATTCCTTTTGTGAATAAATGTGTAAGGCTTTTCTTTTAGGAAATGGAAATGTATCCCCAGTCGATGTAGACCGAATAGCAGAATGACAGTTGGAAGGGACCTTGGAGGTCTTCTAGTCCAACCCTCTGCTCAAGCAGGGGGTTCATTGTTCCAACTGTCTGGAAATTTCTTCTTCATTCTAGGTTGGGTCTTTCCTTTACAGGTTTTGGTCAAAACATGACAAAAAAAGATGTTCAAAACTGTGGAAAAAGTGCAGAGAAGAGCAAGTGAGATGATTGAAGGCCTGGAGACATATGAAGAAGGGCTGCAGGATTTGAATTTGGCCAGTCTAGGGATAAGAAGAACTGGGGGAGGGGGATGTGATAGCAGTATTCCAGTATTTGTGGGTCAGCCAACTTATTTTCCAAAGCACCAGAAGGCAAGACAAGAAACAATGGATGGAAACTAATCAAGGAGAGAAGCAATTGGAAATTAAAGAGAAATCTCCTAATTAGGACAATTAACCAGTGGAATGGCTTCAGAGGTTATAAGTGCTTCATCACTGGAGACCACAATCACTACACAACAATGCCCCTGAGGATGGATCTGTGATTTTTCTCTAAGGTGTTCTTCTCCAGCTACTCCTATGGTAATGGAGCCCTGAAAAAATCTAGTGTCCACAGAGGAGAAGTTACTTTTCACTGTAATTTTCAAAATTCTGGTCTCTAGGACCTCTTCTGCTACTATCAACCAGAGGAAAAGAAAAGGATCACTGAAAAGTTCTATGAACAACTATATAGAGATAACCGAGACTATACAAAGGAAGGAATATTACAATATTTGGAAAAGTCAGATCTGCCAAAGATACCAGAGGAAGTAAAAGATATGCTCAATGAGGAAATAAAAACATCAGAGATAATTGAGGTC
Source organism: Natrix helvetica (assembly GCF_964273705.1). NCBI lineage: Eukaryota > Metazoa > Chordata > Lepidosauria > Squamata > Natricidae > Natrix > Natrix helvetica. The sequence continues at coordinate 368,906,320 of NC_138548.1, forward strand.
ATACAAAGACAAAAGAATAATAAAACAGCAGGGCCGGATGGACTGCCAGCGGAAATATATAAAGAATTCCAGGATATGCTTGTTCCAACGCTGATGGAGGTTTATAATGCTGTGTTGAAAGAGGCGAAGACACCACTATCGTGGACGGAAGTTAACATTGTCTTATTACCTAAGGAAAACTCAAATCAGATGTTTTTACAAGACTAGAGACCAATTTCATTGCTAAAAGCAGATTATAAGATTTTTGCTCTGGTAATTGCAGAACGTTTGAAAAAATTCCTCACATCGTTTAGCCACACAGATCAAAATGGATTCCTTCCCAGAAGACAAATTAAAAACAATATGAGAACTATGCTGGACATTCTCGAATATTATGAAGTGCATAATGAAAAACAGGTTGTATTACTTTTTCTCGATGCCCCAAAGGCATTTGACAATGTGAACTGGGAATTTTTACATCAACAATTGGAACACATGGAATTTGGGGATAAGCAATATATACAAAACAAAAAGTCAAAATAATAATTAATGGTGAATTAACACAAAGTGTAGCAATACAGAAAGGTACAAAACAAGGTTGTCCCATATTCCCACTGCTGTTCATATTAACCCTAGAAGTTTTAGCTAGGAATGTGCGTAAAGAGGAACAGATAAAGGGACTAGAAATTTAAAAAGGAAAAATTTAAGTTACAGGCCTTTGCGGATGATTTAGTTTTCGTGTTAGAGGATCCTTTAAAGTCTGGTATGAAACTTATTGAGGAATTGACAGTGTATGGGAAAGTAGCAGGTCTAAAGATGAATATGACAAAAACTAAAAAGTTGGTTTAAAATATGACATCTGAATTGAAAGAGGAGTTAACGAAGAAATTGGGTGTTCAAATTGTCAAAAAAGTGAAATATTTAGGTACACACTTATCAGCGAGGTGTGTGTCCATCAAAGAAGACAACTATATTAATTTGATCAATAAAACTAAGAAAGACTTAGAAAGGTGGAAAAACCTACAATTGTCCCTGATGGGTAGAATCGCAGTCATAAAGATAAATTTACTACCAAAATTTCTTTTTCTGTTTCAGAACATTCCTATTAAATTAGAAAAATGTTTTTTTAAAGATTTTGAATCAATTGGTTTCTACATTTATATGGCAGGGGAAAAAACCAAGAATAAAACTCAAAGCTATGCAAGATACTAAGGAAAAAGGAGGATTTGGTATACCGGATTGGGAACTTTATTATACTGCAGCCATTCTAACATGGTTAAAAGAATGGATAATGTTGAGAAATCAAAGATTACTCAAATTGGAATGTCATGACTTCCAAGCAGGATGGCATGCCTTCCTATGGTATGAAAAAGGATCTGCATGACCATTATACTGAAATACCGATTTGGCTATCTACGATGGAAGCATACATGCACCCAAATTTAATTAACATAGAAAAAATTGTCACATACAAAGAGTTATTGAACAGACAGGGGGAGATAAAAAGTAGACTAGAATTGGCATCACAAGGGGTACAACTAGAACGGTGATCTTATTTAAAGATACAATCAAGGTTTGTACAGGATAGGAAAAAGGAAGGTATTGCCAAAAATTACACAATATTAGATAAACTTCTGCTAGAGACAGAAGACAGGTTGATCAAAGTGCTGTATAGATTTTTGCTGGAATATAAACTTGAGGAAGAACATGTCAAAGAAACTATGGTCTCCTGGGTGAAAAAAATTGGTTATAATGTGGAATTGGCTAAATGGGAAAAACTTTGGATACTTAATTGGAAACTAACAATGCCCATGGCTTATAAAGAAAATCTCTATAAGATGTTCTACAGATGGCATCTGCCCCCAGCACAGCTCTCCAAAATGTTTAAAAATTTGGCCCCAAGTTGTTGGAAGTGCAAAAAACCATCAGGCACTTTTTTTCATATGTGGTGGGCTTGCAATGAGGCAAAAAGATTCTGGAAAATGATACAATCATGGTTGGAACAGATGGTGGGAGATCAAATTTTATTCAAACCAGAATTTTTTCTCCTAGGCATAATACCGGAGGGGTATAAGAAAGATGTGCTTTATCTAATTATACATGTACTAACTGAGGCATGTCTAACTTATGCGCAATATTGGAAAAAAGAAAATACACCATCAGAGTTAGATATATTTAGAAAAATGTTGGCCTGGTGCGGAAGCAGATAGGCTCACCCTTGAACTAAAAAATAAAGGGGAATCAGAATATTTTGAAGTCTGGAACTCATTTTATTATTGGTATAAGACAAGGTGACAAAACTGGAACAAACTGTAAATAATGTGATTAGATAGAAGGATAGATAATGTATTAAATAGGCTAACAGTTACTGGAAGAGATTATTTGTATATTATGTAATTGTATGGTCACTTCGACTTCGTGGTACTGCACTGTTTTAAATGTAAAAACAATAAATATATCTTTAAAAATAAATAAATCTAGGATCCCCAGAGGAGAAGTTACTTCTCACTGTAATTTTCAAAATTCTGGTCTCTGGGACCTCTTCTGCTACTTCTCCAGGGACTGTCTTTGAGGTAAACATCAGACTGAAACAACATGGAAGGGATCTTGCATTAGGAAAGGATAAATGCTTCAGTCTCACATACAATGCAGCACTGGTTAAGGTACAGGCATGGACTGTGTCCTTGAATGTACTTTCTCTCCTTTCCATGTGAAGCTTGGTTTGGCTGAATCCAGAAAGTCACTAGAATTTCTACATTCTAAAGGTGCTTTCAATTCATCTAACTCATATTGTTCTTTAGACCCATGAAGTATGGACAATCTGCTTGTGGTTCTGTTGCTGCTGGTGTCCCAGACAATCTCTGGGAAGCTTGGAATGAAGTGCCCACTGAATTTCAAGCAGCAGGATGAAAAAAAGCCATGGAGCTATTACAGTCCAGGAGACCATATCATTAGTATCATCAACACTGGAACAAAAATATTGCGTACAACAATGTTGCCTTTCAATATGGAACCTCATTGTCAATTTGAGTTGTAAGTCATTCACTGTGGTGGAGTTTCATTCGCTCTACTTGCAGTTCTCATTCCTTTCTTCTTATTTCACTTTGTAGGACCTAACTTATTTCTTGAATTGTTTTGATTGCTCTAATTTCTCTCATTTTGTAGAAAAAATCTTGAATCCAAAGTTGGGCAGGGAAAAAACCCTGAAAAAAGTCCAGATTCCATAACTTTCCTGATCTAATCCTTAGTTATACTTCAGTCCCAACTTTGGTTTAAAGTAGTTATTGAATAGATTGTACTTGCCTCTGACTAGCTCATGTCCATATTTTTGCAACCTCTCATTCATATTCAATCCTTGATCCTTCTAGGAACAGAGAATGATCATATTTTAGAATTGCTCTTCAGGGTCACATTTGAAAAAACCTCTTTCCATTATTATAGTTTCCATTTTAATGATTGAATAATTTTGAATCCTGGTTACTTGTCAGTTGAAAATGAGTTCTGCTGCAAATAATTTGATTTGTAACTTTAGTGGAAAGCTATCTCCATCTCCTCTCCCCAACCCTCATTAAAAGAAATGCTGATGGGTAACTTTTGGATCGGCATTGGCTTAAGACTGAGAAGAGCATTAAATTAAAAATAATATTCTGATTTTTCTCTTACTGATGATGATGATAACATGAATATTTTTATCTTAGTTTACCTTTTGATAAGTTTCGACTACTACGCTACATTTTTAATATTCAAGTAGTCAACAAGACTCCTCGGCTTCTGCACAATCTCACTCTTGGCTACAACATCCATGACAATTATGTAAACACACTTTTGACTTCAGACGCCTTGATGGACATTCTGTCTACTGGAGAAGCCAATGTTCCCAACTACAGCTGTGGAAGGAAAGACAACATTTTGGCTCTTGTTGATTCAGCTACTTATGACATTTCCATCCAGATGTCAACATTGGGAGATACCTACAGAGTCCCTCAGGTTTGTATGTCTACTTTCCTATAGGTAAACTGAATGGAGTGGTGGGTCGGTATGTGATAGATCTCTTTGGAACTGAAGAACTGCCTTTCATCATGGCCATTATAAGCATCGGGGTTAGGGATTGGGATCCACAGTGATTAGGAGGTAAGGATCAAAGCAGTGATATCGTCTCATGACATTCTCATCATTGATTATGATTCTTCTGCTGCACATTTGAAAAAGATGGAGGATAGATGGGACATCATCTTTTGTACATAATCTTAGCAAAAATAATATAATCCAAATGTACTATTTTACCTGTAGCTGATAAAAACACATAGAATAGAATAACAGAGTTTGACGGGACCTTGGAGATCTTCTAGTCCAACCCCCTGCTTAGGCAAGAAACTCTACATCACTTCAGAAAAATGGTTATCCAACATCTTAAAAACCTCCAGTGCTGGAGCATTCACAACTTCTGGAGGCAATTAATTGTTCTAACTGTCAGGAAATTTCTCCTCAATTCTAAGTTGCTTCTCTCCTTGATTAGTTTCCACCCATTGCTTCTTGTTCAGCCCTCAGGTACCTTGGAGAATAGTTTGACTCCCTCTTCTTTGTGGCAACCCCTGAGATATTGGAACACTGCTATCCTGTCTCCCCCAGTCCTTCCTTTCATTAAAGTAGACATACCCAGTTCCTGCAACCGTTCTTCATATATTTTAGCCTCTAATCATCTTTGTTGATCTTCTCTGCACTCTTTCTAGGTTCTCATGTTTTATGAATTCATGGGGATCACTATCATTACTCAACCACTTTATTAAAAAAATACAAGCAGAATAGCCAACATATTTATTATTATTTTTACCCTAAAGTGTTCATGATGAAATTCATCATAAATGGCTTGAAGAGCAATAAAGCTCATGTGAAGGACTTTCTGCCAGCTGAACTATTCAAAAAGTTTCCCTAATGCTGCTGTCCTCTATTGGCAGGTTCATTTACACATATTAATAATTCCAACTAACCTTCGGTTGAGTTTAAGATGGCAGAAGTCTCTCTTTCTCTCTCTCTCTCTCTCCCTCCCTCCCTCCCCCTCTCTCTCTTAAAAACAGAATAAAAAGTAATTTTCAGACTCATTGGTCTAATAGACATTGTGTCTAAAATATATACTCAGATCTTCTTGAGTAGAGTTGAGAGTGGGTAGATGAACAAAAAATTCCTTGCTGAAGGACAAGCAAGCTTTAGACAGTATATAGGGTTTCCTTCCTAGGACTAGAAGACCTCCAAGGTCCCTTCCAACTCTACTATTGTATTGTATTGTATAGTGTTTTGCCTAACCAAGAGCGCTTAGCATCTAGTCCTCAATGACACTACATCTACATCTGAGGGAAGCCAGTGAGGTACCCAAGATTCTGTCTTAGACACAGTGCCCAATTATTGGCATTCCATTAAATCTATGGAAACTGACAGACTCCCCAAAATCTGTGTTTTAAGAGAGACAATTAAAGAAGAGACAATTTCAATGAAAGACACCTTGAATTGTACAGCTGACAAATTATATTAGGAGATGTGATCTTCCTGTTTCTTGTGCAGCTGGAAAAGAAGCTAAAAGGTTTGCTGCCCAAAGAAATCAGATATTGGAGCAGAGAAAGATACAAACATGCTCAATAAGGATGGCACATTGAAATGAATGGTCCTCTACAGAGGTACTTCCAAATTGGCAAGTATCTTGATGCAGAAAGCCCTGGATAGCTTAAGATGGTATTTACTCAACCAGGATGTGAGCACTGGATACAAATGTTAAATATGGAAGATTTAATCAAGAGCCTTGTAATGAAGAGACTTGCATTTTCTGAGTCCCGGAGGTAGACAAAACACATCTATTATTTGAATATAAGTCATATAAGAAAAAGATCAGCATCTTGGACTGCAGATTAGATCGTTTGTTGTTGTTAGTTGCAAAGTCAAGTCTGACCCATCGTGATCCCATGAACAACATTCCTCCAGGTCTTCCTGTCCTCTACCATCCTCCGGAGTCCATTTTAGCTCACACCTACTGTTTCGGTGACTCCATCCAGCCACCTCCTTCTCTGTTGTCCTCTTCTTCTTTTGCCCTCAATCGTTCACAGCATTAGGCTCTTCTCCAGTGAGTCCTTCCTTCTCATTAGGTGGCCAAAGTATTTAAGTTTCATCTTCAGGATCTGGCCTTCTAAAGAGCAGTCAGGGTTGATCTCCTCTAGGACTGACCGCTTTGATTGCCTTGCAGTCCAAGGGACTCACAGGAGTTTTCTCCAGCACCAGAGTTTAAAGGCCTAAAATTCATTGGTCTTCAGCCTTTCTTATGGTCCATCTTTCACAGCCATACATTGCAACTGGAAAAACCATAGCCTTGACTTTCTTTGGCAGGGTGATGTCTCTGTTTTTTAGTATGCTGTCTAGATTTGACATAGTATTCCTCCCCAGGAGCAAGCATCTTTTAATTTCTTGGCTGCAGTCCCCATCTGTGTTGATCTTGGAGCCCAGGAAAATAAAATTGGTCACTACCTCCATTTCTTAGATCATTTAGATCCTTATAATAAAATAAATATTTCCTGTTTTGTCAAAAAAAATTTAAAAAGGCATTCAATATGGATCTTTATTTGAACAAAATATTTCAATGGACATATGGATATGTGGGTCGGAGATGTAGGGATGATAGAGAAATATTTGTATTCTTTATCCTTATTTTTTTCACTCATTTTCTTTTACACTCTTGTTATATAGTCTTATTAATGTTATAAATTTTTATCCTTTATTTTCATAAAGGTTAATGGCTAATCAACAATAAACTATTCTAATAAGTTAATGAAATGGTATTTCTTTAAAACTAATATTTTGGAACCGACTTTACCCCAAATATAACACATCATTGTTCATTGCTTTTTTCAGATCAATTTTGAATTATTTTCAGATTTGCTGCATGATAAAAGTCAATTGCCCTTTTATCATAGTTTTTTGCCCCAAAAGGGGGTCCTCTACCCAGGAATTGTCCAAGTGCTCCTCCATTTCAGATGGACCCTGGTTGGTCTCTTTGCTCCAGACACAGAAAATGGAGATAATTTCATGAGGACTTTGGCTCCTTTGCTTGACAGGAATGGCATTTGTGTTGTTTTATCACAACAATTCTCAACAACCCAACTTACAGCACCCCACGGCGATGGCCTCTCTAAGTGGAGACAAGTCAATGTCTATATTCATTACATAGAACATGGTGCTGCTTTGGAAAGAATTCTTCCTTTTCATATTATACTTAGACAATTGCCCAGACCCATTGAAAGGAAAGTCTGGATCACAACACTCACTTCAGTGTATCCATTGAGAGACCACGGAGCTCTCAGATATGTGAATAGTGTCTGGACTGTTGATTTTGAGAGAAAAAAGAGGCCAATAAAGGATGCCTTTATACCCAATTTTTTTGTGGAACCACCCTTTGGGCATCAGTCATTTCTATGCTCTTTTTCAAAGCATGCATTGTCTGTCAAAGGGCGGAAAAGATGCACTGAGAAATCACCCCTGGAGACCCAACAGAAAAACAACATGGTGTGGACCATGAATATCCACCATTGTTACAGTGCCATTAAGACTCTGGCCCATGCCTTGAATGCTGCATATTCCTCCATATCCAGGAGGAGAAGGAAGGAGAGCAAAGGGAGTTTGGGGGCTCCAAGGCTGCAGCCGTGGCAGGTAAGGGGTCCCGACAAGGATCCATTAATCTTAGTTCCTGTTGAGAAGAAATAAGAAGGAGAAGGAGGGAAACTGGATCAACCTACTTGTGTTAACGGGACTAAAACAAGTTTGGGCCATCTAATCACTTAAAAATGTTCACAAGAACATGACAGATATAGTTTGATATCAAACACTGCTAAAATGACACTTGCATTTTTAAATAAATTCCTGTAGATAAATGTTTGTGATAAATTCTTCTACTTGTTTAAGTATTGGAGTTGTCTCCCGTGCCATCTCGAATCAAGGACTAACGTTGCACCTCATAATGGGTTTGCCCCCCTATGACCACAGCGTCTCGGGGCTTCCAGGGTAGTGGTCTCAGGGTCGATCCGGCTATGGGTTTTAAGAGACTACTATGGAATAATGGGTGTATCTTCCCTAGCAGTTGGGGCAGTTTTAATTGCACTGTGACTGGGTTGATTATCTTTACTGTGGGAAATGGTCCCATAAACTTTGGCCCCAGTTTCTTTTCTTTTTAAAAGTTTTTTATTTTTTCATTTTCATAACAAATAACCACATGTATACTATTACATAACCAACATTATATTATATTGTTAAATATTTACATTGATTTGTCTTACTATCAACCCCCAGAAATGATTATTATCTCTTCTGCTCTCCATAAGCCATTTTTATACCCTACCCATCTTCCTCTCTCCTCCTCCTCCCTACCTCCTTTCTTCCTTCTATTGTCCTTCTCTTCTCTACTTCCCCTTCTCCTTTCTCTCCCCTTTCCACTCCTTCTTTCTCTCCTCCACTTCCTGCTCCCTGCCCTCTCTCCTATCCCGCTCTTACTTCTTTCCTCTACTCCCCACTCTTCATCTCATTTACTTGGTGTATTTCAGCCTCTGAGCGAGCTCTATTTTATGTTGATGCCATTTATACTTCCATTTCAATATACATATTTAATTTTAACATATATCCCCCTCCTACTTTTTTGAAAGAAAAAAGTATCCATATGTAGTAATTATATTTTTAAACCTCCCCCCCCCAGCCTATTTTTTGGCCGAGATGTAGACCTGGTTACAATTCCAAGCTATTCTCAGCATTATATTTATATAGGTATACATCATTACAAACCCCAAATTTGTAGTTCTGTTTTTATAATCTCAATAATTTTCCATTATAAGTATATTTTATGTTCCCCCTCCAATTTTTCATATCTTGACTTACCTTCTCCTTAATTGTCTTTAAATAACAATCCTTACTGTTCAATGTTCATTACAATTCCATTATTCTACTACGTAGAATAATAAGTGCTACATACCTCACTTTGTTCATCATCCTAAGAATTCTGTATGTGTCCATATTTCATATACATATTTTAACCTATACTTAATTGCCCTTCCATTGTCATATTAAATCAATTAACAACTCAGTTTAATTATCATATATAAAAGTGAATCACATACCTCTACTGTTGTTTATTGGATTTATTGGACAAAATAAAACAACAAACAACAACAAACAACAACAAGCTCAGTGAGATCTTTTGTCTGCTTTTTATTTCCTTTTGTTGGGACACATCCTCCCTTTTCAATTTTCCTTATATCACTGTCAAACCCAATGAAGTTTTTTGTCTGCTTTTTATTTTCCATTATTTCTACCACTTCATTATCCCCCCTCTTCTTCCTTCACTTCCTGAATATGGGTATGAAGTGTGCCTGTTTGGAGAACAGGTGTATTACAGTCCAAATCACCGTGTTCCCCCCTTTTTGGCAACTCTACTATGAAGTCCATTACAATCTCCTCCCATGGCCTTCTGGCTCTGCTACTGGTTGCAGCAGTCTGGGGTTTTTTACCGGTCATCTCTTCATTGTGGCACAGATGGTACAACTTTTCACGTAACTGTCCACATCTTTCTTTATGCCGAGCCACCAGAAATGCCTCTGGGCTAAGTGTAAAGTCTTTAGGAACCCAAAGTGGCCTGCCGGTTTGGCCCTGTGGTTCTTCTGAAGAATTAGGGTGTGAAGGGATTTCGGGACATAGAGTTTCATCCCCTTCCATGCGAGGTCATCTCTTTTTGTCAAGATGTGTTGTTTGTCTCAAATCAGGGGTCTGCTAGAGTTTGGTTTTGAGTTTTGTGGTTAGGTGGCTTGCTGGTTGGTCTTACTGGTCACAGCGTTGTATCTGGTGATCACTTGGGCAGCTATTTGAGTAGGGGGAATGATGGTGTCCTCCACCTGCTCCCATTTGCATTTCTACTGGGGCATGCAGGAGAGGGTGTCAGTTAGAAAGTTCCTCCCCCCTGGAATGTGCTTTAGTCAAAGTCAAAACAGTTGAAGTATTGAGCCCAGCAAACTTGTTTCTGCGGGGTCCTAAGGGGCTCCAGATTTTTGTGCTCAGTCCAGACTTTGAACAGTTTGTGGCCCCCTTCCAGCGGGTGTTGCCAGGTTAGCAGTGCCCATCTCACCATGAAAGCCTCCTTTTCCCATGAGGCCCATTGTCTCTCTGTATCTGTGAGCTTGCGGGAGGTGTAGGCGCAGGGCTGTAGGCTTCCTTGGCTGTTTCTTTGGTGTAGCACTGCTCCCTCTGCCATGTTGCTAGCATCTGCTTGGATAACAAAAGGTTGCTCAGAGTCAGGATACTTCAGCACCGGTTCCTTTGCAAACATTTATTTTAGTGTTCAAATGCCTCTTAGCAGGTTAGGTCCCACTATAAAGGTTGTCCCAGGTGAGGTTTCGTTCCTGGGATCCCTGTATTCAAGAGGTCTGTCAAGGGTTTGGCAATCTTCATGAAGGAGAGATGAATTGCCTATAGAAGTTCCCAAACCCTAGGAAGCTTTGTAGCTGTCTGCAGGTGCAAGGGGTAGCCAGCCTAGGACGGCTTGTACTTTGGCTGGGTCCATCTCTGTTCCCTCATTTGACACTCAGTAACCCAGGTAGTCTAACCATGCATGGTAAAATTCACATTTTGATACCTTGGCTGCCAGAAGTTTTTCCAGTACTTGGCAGACCGGGGGTACATGGTCGTCCATGGTCTGCATGTAGATGAGAATGTTTCCTGGTAGTCGAGGGCCCCCTTGTAGAGGTGCTCATGCAGAACCTCGTTTATTAACTGCATGAACACTGCTGTGGCTCCCTGCAGTCTGAAAGGCATCACTTTGAATTGGTAGCTCCCTAGGGGGCAGTTGAATGTTGTTTTCCACTCATCTCTTTCTCTGATGCATACTTCTCTGATTTCTAGTTTGATGAAAACTTTTCCCTTGGTCAGGTGAGATAGCATGTCCTTCATGGGGAGAACTGACAAACAGTCAGATCTAACCTCATTTAAATTATGGCTGAATTTTGACCCTGTTCCTTCCCTCCCTTCAGCCTGTGTCACAAATCACCTTCTCCAACAAGGTACATGCCTCATAAGCCTGCTGTAGTAATCTGAGATCAGACTTTAGCAGAAGGTATACGTGGAATGCTCTCTTCTCTTTTCCTCACCATGGCAACATGATAACAGACATGCCAATATTTTATGAGTTGACATTGAAAGACAAAAAGGATAAGTATAAAAAATGGAAAGGGGGACACATAACTAAGGCAGAATATCAGCAAATAGCCCAAGCCTCTAAAGACGAAGTGAAGAAAGCTAAGGCTCACAATGAAGAAAGGCTTTTGACAAAAGTAAAAAATAACAAAAAAAGGTTCTTCCAACATGTTAAAAACAAGAAAAAAGTCAAGGAAACAATTGGTCCATTGCTGGGAGAAAGCAGCAAGAAGGTGACAAGCAACAGAGAGAAAGCAGAACTATTTAACTCATGTTTTGCATCTGTCTTTACACAAAGGGATAAAACAGTCCAACCTATCAAAAGCAGCACCACAAAATTAGGAACACAAATTGAAATAGGGAAGAAAATGGTAAGTGAGCACCTGTCTACCCTAGACGAGTTCAAATCACTAGGACTGGATGAATTATACCCCAGGGTTCTGAAGGAACTGGCAGATGAGATCTCAGAACCACTGAACTATATCTGGGGGGCTAAAATATATGAAGAACGGTTGCAGGAACTGGGCATGTCTTGTTCAATGAAAAGAAGAACCAGGGGAGAGATGATAAAAGTGTTCCAATATCTCACGGGTTGCCACAAAGAAGAGGGAGTCAAACTATTTTCCAAAGCACCTGAGGGTAGCACAAGAAGCAATGGGTGGAAACTAATCAAGGAGAGAAGCAAATTAGAACTGATGAGAAATTTCCTCACAGTTAGAAGAATTAATCAGTGGAACAGCTTTTCTCCAGAAATTATGAATGCTCCAACAATTAGAAGTTTTTATGAAGATTTTGGGTATCCATTTGTCTGAAGTGGTGTAGGGTTTCCTACCTAGGCAAGAGGTTGGACTAGAGGACCTCTAGGTCCCTTCCAACTCTGTTACTCTGTATTCTGTTCTCTTCTCTTCCAGTCTGCTCTGTTCAGCTCTATTCTATTCTATATTCTATTCTGCTTCAGTAGACCAATATGGCTCTCCTCCTCCTCCTTGGCTTTCCTCTAGGCTAAAAACAGCTCCTCCTTGGCTTCATGGCTGCAAAATTGATCCAGTTTTTCTGCAATATTTTTTTCCAAGTGTGGTGTCTGCAAGGGACAGTTTGAGTCTCCCTCACCCCAAAAAACATTCACTTCCTGAGATTCTTATGGATGCTTTTGGGTTTTTTCCATGAACATCACATTTCTGATTTAGTTTCCAATGAACTACTATTTTGATATGATTATTGCACATATTTTTTTGTCAACGTTGATATCCTCCATCGTTCTTGCTCTGCATTTCATTTTTCTTCTTCAATGTGGAAGACTTTGTACTTGCTTTTCCTCTTAAATTCCATCTTGGTTTTTTTTTCCCCAGCCCTTATTGATAAAAATATTCATTTTATGCTTTCTATTGGATTTTCCTTAGACACTTGTTTTTCTATCAGGAAATCACACATGTTTTTCTGGAAGCATTGTCTTTTTAAAAAGAATACAATTTTAAATCAGTTTTATCCACTTCATTATTATACCCTCCAGACTTCATTTAACTCAGATCCTAATCATCACATCAGGAATTAGTTCATTCATGCTTTGCTGAAATTAAGTTACAGTATATCATCAGCAGTTCCACAGTCTCTTAAACATGTGTAATCAGAAAAGCAGGGGGGGGGAGCCCATAACTGCATAAAGAGAACAACTCAGGTAGGGTCCACCCTAAATTCTCAGGTTGTAAGAAGAGTAGGTGGGACATTTGTATCTCCAGACATGCTTGGTGGCCTTGCACCACAAGATGATCAGCACATAAATTTGATGATGGTGATGATGATGATATAGACAGACAGATAGATAGACAGACAGACAGACAGACAGACAGACAGACAGACAGACAGACAGACAGACAGACAGACAGACAGACAGACAATGTTCTCTTAATATAGTCATAAAGTGCAATTAGCTGATCTGGATATGCATTTATAATGTGGTCTGCCAGGGAGGAGATTAGCCTGACAACTTTCTTGATAAATTCATGCTTTATGATAAGCATATATTGTTTTCACGGAATTTATAAATATTTCTTTTCTTTGTGCAGTTTATTTATGACCTCCTTTAGAAGGTTTCTTATAATTGAGTGGGTATAATTTTCTCAATCATATTATTTTGAAAACATATATTGTCAATATATGATTGACAAATGTTGCTCAATCTTTTTTTTTTCATTTTTGAAGATAGTGGTTAAACCTGTTCTACCAATTAAGGATATTTGCAAGTTTGACCTCTGTAAAGGAAAGGGATAAATGAGAACAAAGGGTTAATTTACCAGGATTACTGCTTTTGAAATGCCTGGATGTTCCCATTCTAGTTCCATCCTTTTCTGGAGAAGAATGAGTTTTGCAATCTTTCTGAATTCAAACTGTACTTGGACCAAAATGGAGATCTAAAGGCTGATCTGAATATCTTTAGCTCAGTGTTTCTCACTGAAAAGTACCCATTGAAAGAAAAACTAGTGACTGTTGAAGAGCAGAGGCTTATTATCAACCAAGATCATCTGTCATGGCTAAAGTTGCACAACAGGGTAGGATAAATATTGGTGTCTTTTCTCTATTTTCCAAAAGGTTCTGACCCATTTCATCAGGCTGAGCACCCTGGCTCAGTGCTGAAACAGAGGAGCTGCATGAAAATGGTAAGAGAGGGCCAATCCCTCAAGTTGTAGGGATTGTGATCCACTTCTTCCCTCTCTTCAAATAGCAAACAAGATGGCAACTTGGTTGACCAATGCCTGAATTCAGGTTTAGATTAAATTTGATGGTTGAATCAAGAGTGGAGAGAGGTCCTTTTGGTTCCACTTGAAAATAAGCTTTGGAACTCGGATTGACTTTGTCCTGGTTGGGGCCAGTGTCCCATAGACGGGCAGGGCAAGAAGTTTCTAAGAAATCCGCACCTGGCTAGAGTTATCTATTCCAATCTTTCATCCTACTGGGATAATGTAATTGGCCTTCTGCTCTTATGAAGGAGGTCCAAGATTATTATTTTTTTTGACATGGAGTCAAAATGACTTGATTGCTGAGTTATAACACCCTGACCTGAAAACCGAAGCACTGAAACATGATTTTGACTCAGAGAAAAGCCTTTCCTGATATCTGAATAAACAAGGCACAAGTTAAAAAGGAAATGTTGCTTAGATTTGGACTATGGCTTCTAAGAAGGCACATCATTTAAAAAAAACCCTTCAATGCAATTATTTATCTTGATTGTTAGCTATTTATGTCATTCTGGGAAGAAAATGAGCTCCAAATTTAACTAGAAACAAATATGAGTTTGTTCTTCCAAGCCAGTTGCTGTTACCTAATTGTAGTTCTTCAACAGAAAAGACCTTGTCTTGGATACCTAGCTGGGCCTTAGAAGTTCCCTCACACAGCTCAAACGTTCGGCAGCAAAAGGTTCCTGACTAACATATTTTCTTTGGCATTCCTTGTTTTTCTCCTTAGCCTTTGCCTCAGTCTCAATGTGTGGAAAATTGTCGTCCTGGATTTGTCAAGCAGAAGCAAGAAGGAGAGCCATTTTGCTGCTACGACTGTGTTCCTTGTCCGGAGGGGACCATCTCCACTCAGGAAGGTGGGTGTCACCAAAGAAAAGAGAAGGCCTTGAGGAAGTGGATTCATCCAGGGCAATTTTCATAAAAGCGAATAAGGGAAGATTGAAACAAATTTGTCTCTCGACAGCTACACATTTTATTGTTCCCTCTGGACTGTGGACAGGGTCTTAAATGTTGCCTATGTAGGAAGTTATCACCCATCCCTCTCCCAGAAAAATGAAATATCCTAGGAAATATTGAAAAGGCAGAATATTTCTCTGGATGTGAAAAGAAACATGTTTCAAAAAGACAAAGTAACTCTCCCTGCAGCTTCCTGCCCCCACCTTTTGTCCATGAGCCATTAAAGCCTGAACCAGTCCCTTTACATAATAAAAGAGTTCTCCACTTCAGCTCCAGGGGGATGGGAATGAAGGCATGATAATATTGCCTTTTACTCAACTGACCACATGGCATCTGAACTCAACCAAACCTGGATTCAAAACTCAGCCTAGAGGGTTGCCCTTGCACGGGCCCATGTGAGTCTGACAACCTATCAGAATACATTTCTTACACAGGAACAGGAAACAGAGAGGTGAGGCTGAACAGATTATAAAAAGCCCTGCAAGCCCTTCTTCAGCCTTCTTCCCTTCTCTTCTCTTCTCCACCAACATTGAAGCATGTGATAAACATTTCTGTTCAGGACTCCAGCCATGTGGTCCTGTCCAGCATTAAAACCATCTTTCCAAGCAGCTTCCATGTCTCCAGTGTCTTTTTCCCCACTTGGAGCCGAACCCAGAAGGACATTTCTTTCAACACCTATTCGTGAAAATAAACAAACAATCATTTGGGAGTCATTCTGTCTTTTATAACTCTCAACTGATTATTTGTTTATTTGCGTCCACTGCCAGAATGGAAACATTCAGATTTGGTGGCGCCTCTTCCTTCCTATACTTGGTGGTGCCTTTTCCTTACTTGCTTAGTTCGATTTATTTGTTTCGAAGTAGGGAGGCCGTGAAGCTGGCCAATTGGCAGCCAAGAACAACCTTTTGTGGTATGACTCTTTTTGACAGTTTTAGACATGCGAAGGTTCAGCAAGAGAGGTTGCCAAACATTGCAGAATCTCCGTCAACTGTACCCCTCTCCAGCGGTGGCCTTCAAAAATTTTAGCAAGGGGTTTTCTGACCGGTTGCAGGGTGGGTGTGGCCATGGTGGGTGTGGCCAAGTTGGTCTTCTGCACCACAGGCTCTGGAGTGGTCGGGGCCAGCCAGGATGGGATTTGGGGGTTCTCCGAACTGAACAGAATCTTAGCTAGAGGATCTCCTGAACCCCTGAGAACCCCCAGCAGCCCACTCCTGCCCCTCTCCCAAAATGACAATTTCTGATAATTCAGGTTCTTCTTGCTATATTTCAGTCCTGCCTTCTATGGTCAGATCTGTACTTGCTAAATTTCCCTTACTGAATCATTGGTTTCAGAGGGCCTGGGGGTTGGCAAACACATTTCTGTGTGAGGTCCATTTGTGACCTGGCCTGATTCACCAACCAACTTCAGGGAGATGGAATTTTATTTATTTTCCTATGTTCTATATGGAAGTAACTAGTCCCTCAGTAGAAGAACCAGAAAGTTTCCCTCACTGATGAAGGTGAATACAGAGAGTGAACAGGGGTTCAAGGTTTTCTTGAAATTTGAGAGGAAAAAGTAAACATTATTTTCTGTTATTCCAGATACTGAAAAATGTACCAAATGCCCAGATGATCAATATTCAACTGAGAACCGACTCCAATGTATCTCTAAACGAATAACCTTCCTGGCCTATGAGGAACATCTGGTCATTATATTGGTCTCTTTCGCCCTAGTCTTGTTCCTAACCACAGGCTTCGTTTTAATTGCATTCATTAAATACCGAGAAACACCCATTGTCAAAGCCAACAACCGGGATCTCTCCTACATCCTCCTGGTCTCCCTCATGCTTTGCTTCTTGTCTCCTCTTCTCTTCATTGGACAACCAAGAAAAGCCACCTGTCTCCTCCGACAAACAGTGTTCAGCATTGTCTTCTCAGTAGCTGTGTCTTCTTTCTTAGCAAAAACGATCACAGTGGTATTGGCCTTCCTGGCAACGAAACCAGGAAACCGAGTGAAAAGATGGTTGGGGAAGAGCCTGACCAATTCCATCATCCTTTCTTGTTCTGGTGTTCAGTTTTTCATTTGTGCCATGTGGCTGGGACTTTCTCCCCCATTCCCTGACTCTGACCTGCACTCCCAGCCTGGAGAGATCATCCTTCAATGCAATGAAGGTTCTGTCACCCTGTTTTATGTTGTCCTTGGCTACATGGGTTTCCTAGCTGCTGTTTGCTTCACGGTGGCTTTTCTGGCCAGGAACCTACCTGGGGCCTTCAATGAAGCCAAGCTAATCACCTTCAGCATGCTGGTCTTTTGCAGTGTCTGGATCTCCTTCCTGCCCACCTACCTGAGCACCAAAGGGAAATACATGGTGGCTGTGCAGGTCTTCTCTATCTTGGCCTCTGGTGCTGGGCTTCTGGGCTGCATCTTCTTCCCCAAGTGCTACATTATCCTCCTGAGACCAGATCTAAACACTAAGGAACACTTAGTGATAAAAATTGGAAACTGATAATGAAATTGTTTCTTAGATTCATATCATTTCATTTCTTATTGCAATTAATGTTGGTTTGTATGCTTCCTTTGCATGTGTTCCCTCACAATTGGACTTATTTGAAGCCAAATGAAATAAAAATATGAAGAATGTGCAGTTAATTAAACAAAAATCCAAAATAATCTCAAACATGAAATAAATGAATTAATAATTAATATTTGTGTTTGTCCTCCTTTTTCTCAGAACACTCAGATTAGATAATATTTGTGTTAAATAATATATCAAGAGAAGGCAAATGGGAGCTGCATCCTGGGCTTTGGAAAACTTTCATCTTGTCAGACAACTTCAAAGTTAGTTAGAAATATCTCAACATCATCTCTTTAACAGTTTGAATTGGTCTTTTTATACCACTGAGGTTTGGGTAGTAACCTAACTGATGTTGGTGCTCCTTCTCTTTCTTGGGATGTGCCCTTTGTCAGCAATTAGTTGAACTCCAGATCAAGTTCAATCCTCGTCATGGCTTCCTCTCTCTCAGCTTCCAGTTTCTTGGAAGGAGATGCTCAGCAGTCTTTTTGACTTCTGGTGAGGAGTGTTCTGTAGCAGACACTTTTATAACCTGAGCTTTCCTGACAAGGTTTGCCTAACATTTCTCTTTGCTCCTTCTCAACCAACTGATTAAGCCCGCAGTACTGATCATCCCAAAGGTGCTTTTCCCCCCCCCCCCCCCCAGAAGGCAACTGGACTTTCTTGTTTTTTTCTTTTGAAGATGTTTCACTTTTCATCCAAGAAGCTTCTTCAGCTCTGAAAGAATAGTAGGGAATGGAAGGAATTATATTACTTGTAGATAGCTGGTCATTTGTATTCTTTAGAGGGTTGGATGCTCTGGACCCAGTGCCGAGTCTGTTATTGTGTGTCTATGGAAGTTTCATATTCATATATTGGACTCAGAGGCTGCTAATCTTGCAAAATCTAGATGACTGGTACCAAAAACTAGTACTGTAAGTAAAGTGGAATGGCTACCATGACCTATGGTAATATGGTTGCAATAAGGTGCACTCATAACTGTACACAGCACCTCATGGTGGACCAGTAATAACTTCAAGTAATCCACAAGGGGAGGCCCATGTAAAGCACATTTCAATAATTCTTCAATGAAGAATTACATTACATTCATAGCATATTTTACTTTTCTATGATGAAAAATCAAATTACAAAGCGTGGTTGGTATTTGAAGTTTAATTTTTTTATGGGACACTATGTAGAGACCTCCTTCCTGTTTTCCTACACCAACAATGCCTTTCAGGTGAAAGGCTGGAGACGGTGCAGGCAGAGAGAAGAACTGGAAGCTCTCACAGAACATGAGATAGATCTAATACTGACTGAGGGCGACTATTTCATTTACAACACAATCTGGGCTGTGACACAAGCCTTCAATGCAGCTTCTTTATCCAGTTCCAGAAGGACATTTAAAGGTGGTACAAACTTGAAAACTCCCAAGATGAAGGTGTGGCAGGTATTCATTTTCTATTGCACAGCTCTCTGTAGCAGTTGGGAATCAATGTTACAATTATAAGAACCATGCAACTATTCTGACAATAGTTTTATTGTATTGTGAAAAAAACAATTAAATTAAATTCTAATTTTCCATTGCTCTCTTTTCTGCAATTCATTTCCAATTCCTTTTTACAAGCTTCTTGGTAATTTCCCCCCTCCTCCCCCTCTATCTTCTTGGACACTTTCCTTTATCAAAGTTCCAATTTATTAAGAGAGCCATGTTGGCACATCTGGGAAAACCCGAATCTGAAAGTTTCCCAGTTTTCCCCAACTAGTTGAAAGTTCAGGATCTTGCCCCCACACCCACAAGTCCAACACATGGTCCAATCTCCCACTGCCATGCTGGCAGTTCCACCCATCCAGTTCTGGTCAGGGGCAGAGGTGCAGAGACAATGGATGACCTTGGTTTTCTAGAAAGAATTTTGTTATGGCTACATAGTATGTGACTCCTTCCAATCCTCCCTCTCATTTTCCCACAATAGAAAATGCATAGTAGAATAATAAAAAAATGTGGCAGGCCAAAGATCCAAAAGAAAAGATGGCATCCGGCCTGACAATAACAACATGAAAACTCAAAAAAATACATCACATTATGAGTTGGGATGGTAGAGTATGATACAACTGTATCTCTTTGTTTGAAGGAGTTCTTCATATGATTTGTCTCCAGGCCCTTAATCATCTTAGTTGTGTGGGAGCCGTCTTAATATTATTTGAGGGAGTTCCACCACAGCATGCAAATAAACATTGGAGTAGGAGTTCATTAGGGACGTGGTGGCTCAGTGGCTAAGACGCTGAGCTTGTTGATCAGAAAGGTCAGCAGTTCGGCGGATGCAATCCCATGCGACATATAACGGAGTGAGCTCCCGTTACTTGTCTCAGCTTCTGCCAACCTAGCAGTTTGAAAGCATGTAAACATGCAAGTAGAAAAATAGGAACCTCCTTTGGTGGGAAGGTAACAGTGTTCCATGCGCCTTCAGCGTTTGGTCATGCTGGCTGTCAGCATTCCAAATATAATGCAGAATTAAATCAGAGGCCAAGGCAGAGCTATCCTTAAGGTTCCAATGTAATAAGACAAACATGTTGGCACAAGCTGTGGAATCCTGAATCTGAAAGCTTCCTCGGATTCCCACCCAGTTGAAAGTTCAAAACCTTGCCCCACACTCACAAGTCCATCACATGGTCCAATCTTGCTCTGCCGCGCTGGCATTTCCACCCATGTCGGAGACAAAAGATGACCTTGGGCTTCTAGAAAGGAATACCATACCATACCATACCATACCATACCATACCATACCATACCATACCATACCATACCATACCATACCATACCATACCATATAATAGCAGAGCTGGAAGGGACCTTGGAGGTCTTCTAGTCCAACCCTCTGCCTAGGCAGGAAACCCTATGACATTTCAGACAAATGGCTATCCAACATCTTCTTAAAGACTTCCAGTGTTGGGGCATTCACAACTTCTGGAGGCAAGCTGTTCCACTGATTAATTGTTCTAACTGTCAGGAAGTTTCTCCTCAGTTTTAAGTTGCTTCTCTCCTTGATTAGTTTCCACCCATTGCTTCTTGTTCTACCCTCAGGTGCCTTGGAAAATAGTTTGACTCCCTCTTCTTTGTGGCAACCTCTGAGATATTGGAACACTGCTATCATGTCTCCCCTAGTCCTTCTTTCTATTGAACTAGACATACCCAGTTCCTGCAACCGTTCTTCATATGTTTTAGCCTCCAGTCCCCTAATCATCTTTGTTCTTCTTCTCTGCACTTTTTCTAGAGTCTCCACATCTTTTCTACATCATGGCGACCAAAACTAAATGCAGTATTCCAAGTGTGGCCTTACCAAGGCATTATAAAGTGGTATTAACACTTCACGTGATCTTGATTCTATCCCTCTGTTGATGCAGCCTAGAGCTGTTTTGGCTTTTTTGGCAGCTGCTGCACACTGCTGGCTCATGTTTAAATGGTTGTCCACTAGGACTCCAAGATCCCTTTCACAGTTACTACTATTGAGCAAGGTACCACCTATACTGTACCTGTGCATTTCGTTTTTGTTTCCTAAATGGATTGACAACAACACATTCTACTATTCTACTCTTTACTATTCCCCCTCCCAATTACTACACTAATGAAACAGCATAGTAAAATAATAGAGAGTGTGACAGGCCAAAGATCCCAAAAGGAATATAACACAGGCATGACCACTTCGGACAGTGCTGGCTCTTTGGTTTTGAAACATATTTGAGCACTGCCCTCTAAGAGTCGAGAACGACTAGCACCTATGTGTGAGGGGAACCTTTACCTTTACCTTCAGGAGTTCATTACTTGCTTTGGGTCCTACATCTGATTTCCCCAAGCACTAGAATACTGAACCCTAGAAGGTACCAGAGAGTAGAGGAATTTTCCCTTTTTAAAGAAAAAAAATATTTGTTTCCACTGCCAACCATAAGAGGTCACACTCTCTGATGAGGTGAGGATTTCCCCCTCAATCCTCTTCTGGTTCCTCAGAGGGCTGGAGAGGAAGAAGGGAGGGAACAAGGAGAGCAAAGTGGGCAGTAGCTGCTTCCCTACAGCTGGGTCTCTTCAGAACTGAAGGAGCTCAGAGGAGGGGAGCGTTCGGCCTTGAGGACACCTTTTCCATTATTATAGGGTGGTAGATACTGATATTGAACAGTAGGGGGTAACCAGGGAATCAAGAGGGTTTTTTTTTTAAAAAATCTTCCTCTGATAATAAGCAGAGGTCACATACCAACCACAGATCTTTATTTATCCTCCCCCTAAGAAACTGGCAATGGTGGACAGGCAAGGTAGTGCTAGGACAGTCACACAGCTGACAAGGGACAAAGACTACCAGTATGCCAACCCTTTCAGAAAGGCACAGGCTATGAAGATCTCTGCTACAGAAGATTCCTCACCAGAAGGCAGAAAGTCTGTTCAGCACCTCAGCCCAGATAAGCTGGAAAGGGGGGGCTAAGAGAGAGGAACCCATGAAAAGGGTGAAAGTTGATCTGGAGCTTAACTGAAGGGAGATTGATGAGAAAGAGCATCAAACCCAAATAGGGCTCTGGAAGTTGCAACACTGACTCATCTACACTAAACCTTCTCTTCCTGACAGAACCAGACCTTGGGGGAATTGAAATGCCAATTCTGAAAGAACCATGAAGGAGATGAGGCTGAGATCTTCCTAGCTAACTCTGAAGATACCTACCACGCTAAAGGCAGTCAAAAACCCAGGATATGGTTCATATGTCTCCTCTCTTAAAGGATTGCTTAAGACATATATTGGCTCACTTGTGTGCTGAGGAAAAGAAGGGCTACCAATTGCTTTAAAACACAAATATTAACTGTTAACTTATTTTATTGTTTGATTATTTATTGTTATATTATTATTACATTGATTAAAATAACTATTTTTATCTCCTTCAATTTTAAATAACATCAGTTTTCAAACAAGAGGCAAATGAAGCATATAAACCAACAAGCAATCAAAAATTAAATGTTATAATCCGAAGAACCAATTTCAAAATCATGTCCCTGGTTTTATCATTAGTTGTTCCTTTGTGTTTAGATCTGGTCTCAGGAGGATAATGTAGCACTTGGGGAGTAAGATGCAACCCAACAGCCCGGCACCAGAGGCCAAGATGGAGAAGACCTGCACGGCTACCATGTATTTCCCTTTGGTGCTCAGGTAGGTGGGCAAGAAGGAGATCCAGACACTGCAGAAGACCAACATGCTGAAAGTGATCAGCTTGGCTTCATTGAAGGCCCCAGGAAGGTTCCTGGCCAAGAAAGCCACTGTGAAGCAGATGACAGCTAGAAAACCCATGTAGCTGAGGACAACATAAAACTTTTTTTTTTTAAAAAAAAAGGTTACTTGGGGCTTTTTTTAGGAATTTATTTTTTAGGAAATAATAGCCATTTATAAAGTTTTAGCTGCTTTTATAAATTTATAAATGTTATAAATTGTGCAGCTTTCTGAGATTTTGTGTGTTTCTGTAGTGTTATAAACCAACAACAAATTTCAATCAATAACTGTCATGAACCTAAGAAACAATTTAATGATCAGTTCCCGACTTTTATCATTAGATGCTCCTTAGTGTTTAGATCTGGTCTCAGGAGGATAATGTAGCACTTGGGGAAGAAGATACAACACAACAGCCCAGCACCAGAGGCCAAGATGGAGAAGACCTGCACAGCTACCATGTATTTCCCTTTGGTGCTCAGATAGGTGGGCAAGAAGGAGACCCAGACACTGCAGAAGACCAACATGCTGAAAGTGATCAGCTTGGCTTCATTGAAGGCCCCAGGAAGGTTCCTGGCCAAGAAAGCCACTGTGAAGCAAATGACAGCTAGGAAACCCATGTAGCTGAGGACAACATAAAACATGGTGACGGAGCCTTCGTTGCATTGAAGGATGATCTCTCCAGGCTGGGAGTGGAGGTCAGAGTCTGGAAATGGGGGATATACTCCCAGCCACATGACACAGATGAAAATTTGGACAGCAGAACAAGAAAGGATGATGGAGTTGGCCAAGCTCTTCCCCAACCATCTTCTCATCCTGTTTCCTGGTTTTGAAGCCAGGAAGGCCAGCACCACCATGATAGTTTTGGCCAACACAGAAGACACAGCTACTGAGAAGACAATGCTGAACATTGTTTGTCGGAGAAGACAGCTGGCTTTCCTTGGTTGCCCAATGAAGAAAAAGGGGGACAAAAAGCAAAGCAGGAGAGAGATCAGGAGGACGAAGGAGAGATCGCGGTTGTTGGCTTTGACAATGGGAGTTTTTAAGGATTTAAGGAATAGGATTAAAATGAACACTGTGGTTAGGAACAGGAGTAGGGCAAAGGAGATGAGGATGATGCCCAGATGTTCTTCATAGGACAGGAAGATGATTCTTTTTGGGATACATTGAATTCGGTTCTTGTTTGGATATTGATCATCTGCACACTTGGTGCATTTTTCAGTATCTAAGAAAACAAAGCAATATTTCTTTTATAGTATTTTCACATTTCAATAAAACCTTTGAGTGAGATGCGATACTGAAAGATGGGAAAGCCTTAGTAAATTGAATATACACTCCAAACAAAAAATCCCCAGTGTATAAAACTATAAAAACAAGAACAAGAAGAAAATAAATGTTAAAGAAGAAATATCTGGTGGCACAAACCCACTTCTCTGAGGTAATCCTCCAGATTCTTATCTTTCACTGACTTTAGTTTGAGTTAGTTAGTTAGTTAGTTAGTTAGTTAGTTAGTTAGTTAGTTAGTTTTAATTTTAATTTTTGACAGATGCAAGACATATTTTTCTACCAGGAATATCTAAACTCAGTTACTGATGATTGATCCACCAACTATGCTCTCAATCAATTGCTGTAAAAATCCTGGACACAGGGTAAAAGTTGCCTAACATGGTTGGATCCATGGAGAGCCTCTTGAGAAGGGTTGTAACACTGCCTACTTCAGGGAGATTATACAGCCTCTTCCAGTTAAAACTCATTGACTACCCTGGATTAGGGAGTATCTCCAAGCTGTAAGGCCTTCTAGAAACCCCTGAAAATGTGATTCTGTCAACAGCCCTGGGAATCACCTGGTAACAGAGCCCTCTGTGCTGGTTGTATAGTTGGTAGCATCTTCATGTATTCCTGTCTTGCTTTCTTGGAGGTTATTTCTCATTGTTTTAATTTTTAATTATTGCTTTAATTGTATGCAAACAAGGGTCTCTTTGTGTGAAATAGACAGCCATATAAATTTGATAAATAAATTTGAAAATAAAAATATCTTAAGAAAGATTAATTCATGAAATAATTCAAGAAGAGGAACTGAATCCATTTTCTAGATTTGGGCAACAATTTTAAATGGAGAATGAGTTCAACATTAGTATCAATGGATGTTAAGTAGATTGATCTTTTATTAGTTCTCCCCCCCCCACTTTCTGTTCTTTTTAATCCTAACACAGTATATTAGATTTTTTTTCCCTTTCAAAAGCAGGACTATATTCCTTTTTTGTTGGTGTTATAACTGTTTGTATCTCAATATTTAACAATATAAGAAAATTGGAAAGATAAGAAAAAGTGGGAAGGAAATATCCATGTGATGGTTTTATGATGAGACATCTGTCTGATTTTCATTGTTCCTTAAACTCAAAATCTCTCCCTCAATTGTTCCTTCTAATTAGATATTTCAGCTTATTAGGATTTATGAACTTAATAAAGATTAACTGATTAACTGATTAAATGTATGATTGATGTATCTTTTGGCCTGTAATATAAAGTTGGTTTGGGTGAGCAAAGCCCTTTGAACTAAAACCATTCCTCAAATTACAAAGAATTCATAGAAAGATCTATCTAAGAAGGATAAATATGGAAGGAGACATCCAAATTGGCAAATAAAAGAGAGATTTCCTAACCAATTCACAACATCCTTTTCCTACCTCATCCTTCATAATCTTTTTCTTATCTCACCCATTATGGAAGGAATTGGACACCATGAAAATTAAGAACAAAACCATCATAATTTCATTTCTCTTTAAAATGCACCTTCCTGAGTGGAGATGGTCCCCTCTGGACAAGGAACGCAGTTGTAGCAGCAAACTGGCTCTCCTTCTCGAGCCTTCATGACAAATCCAGGCTGACATTTTCCCACACATTTGGACTGAGGCAGAGACTGAGAAGAGAAAGAAGAAATGCCAAAGAAAATATGTTGAGGTTCATCATTCATGAAAGATGGAGGTAGACATGAACGTTAACCAAGAAGTCTCTGGGTTTCTCTTAGGCCAATATGAAATCTCTGGATACTTCCAAATGGTTGCAGGAGATACAATTGCAGGCAGATTCCTCATTTAGTTCCTCCTTTTTTTTTTCTCGGGACATATATAGCAAAAAATGGACCTTTCTACTTAACAAAGTCTGGAGGGATGAAATTGAGAAAACATTTAAGCATCCAGTGAGAACCAGGGGGTTCTGCCTAACAGTGGAATTAACATGCATTCCACTCTTCTTCATTTAAGAATGATTGTGAAATAAGATCAGGGGTGAAATCCTCCCAGTTCGGCCCAGTTCGCTCAAACTGGTTGTGATGATAGGCCACGGTTCTCTGAACCGGGGGTAAAAATCCTTTGTGGCCCCTCCCTCACCCAGTCTCTCGATCGCTGCTTTCCCGATCACCCGATCGCTCTCTCACCGGTTCTCTTCCGGCCGCTTGGCACTTCGCTTCCGCCCCACCCACCCCCGCTATGTAAAGTCCCTTTGCCACGTGGCCTAGCTGCTCAGTTCGCCAACCCCTGCTGGATCAGAAGCCTCTCCTGGAACTTCTAAGAAGCCTCCTGGACAGCCGCCCGCTCAAAAAGGTAAGCATTGACGGTTGCAGGCTAGAGTGGTTCCCCCCACCCTCCCGCAGGGTCCCTTGGCTGCCCTGCCTGGCCTGGCTAAGCCACCTGGCTAACTGCCAACTTTCCCTCCAGCCTCCAGCTTGCTTCCCTTCGCTCTTCAGACCGAATCCGGAGCTGCCTTCCTGTTTCTGCTTTTGAAATCCCCGGCTTTCTGCCTGCAATCCATCTCTTTGGCTAGGAACTGAATCTGCCTTCTGCCTTCAATTGGGTAAGTAAGTGGGGTTTTTTATTTTTACTTTTTTTAAAGAAAAAGGTTACTTGGGGCTTTTTTTAGGAATTTATTTTTTAGGAAATAATAGCCATTTATAAAGTTTTAGCTGCTTTTATAAATTTAGATTTGTGCAGCTTTCTGAGATTTTGTGTGTTTCTGTAGTGTTTCACACGCACAACACAAACACACACAATCACACCCGGCTGTATGTGACATTTTGTGCTTGTGATAGTTGGCATTGTAAGTTCTCTGTGACTGTGATTTCCCTGCTTGTTGTTGCAGGGGACATTTTGTGTGCTTTTACATTGTGTGAGAGTTGCACAATGGCATTGTGTTTCTGTTAAGTGTGAAAGTTGTTCTTTGAGCTCTTTGTGGCTTTGTGAGTTTCCTGCTTGTGGCAGGGGCCATTTTGTGTGCATTTGCAATTCTGCTTGGGCAGGAGGTTGGACTAGATGACTTGCAAGGTCCCTTCCAACTCTGTTAAATCTGTTAAGTCTGTTGCAGAGGCCAGTTTCTGTGAGGTACAGCTGTTTTTGCATTGTGTGTGAGTTGCACAATGTTGCATTGAGAGTTGAACAATGTTGTGAGTCAGTTTTGTTGTTTTTGTGTAAAGTGTGAGAGTTTCTTTTTTGAGCCCTTTGTGGCTCTGTGAGTTTCCTGCTTCTGCAAGGAGCTCTTTTGTGTGAGGTGCAGCTGCTTCTGCATTGTGTGTGAGCTAGTTGTGTTGCTTTGTGTTGTTTTTGTGCAGTGTGAAAGGTTTTTTTAAGCCCTTTGTGGCTCTGTGAGTTTCCTGCTTGTGGCAGGAGCTCTTTTGTGTGAGGTGCAGCTGTGCTGTGTTGCATTTGTGTTGTTTTTGTGTTAAAACTAGTTTGTGTTTTTGTGTTTTGTGTGCTTTTGTATTGCTCCCATCACTGGCCCTCAGCTAACAAAACTCTTTTTCTTCCTTTTGCAGTAGCAGCCTTTACCAGCAAGGATGAAAAGGCAACAAACTTTTGTTACTCTTATGTAAGTATTCTTACTTAAGTATTCTTCATTATTCTTACTTAAGTATTAAATGCCCAAAATAATTGGTATATTTTCTTTTTGTAGGTCATAAGGGCAAAGAAGTGATGTTGACTTGGCCATTCCCACCAGATCACATGACCACCAAGCCATGCCCACAGAACTGGCAGGGAAAATGTTTAGATTTCACCACTGAATAAGATATCTCATTTTAAAGTAAACTTTACTGTAAAAGGTTTATTAAATGTTTAGTCCATTGGATTTATTAAAATAAAACTGTGGTGAAGAAAGAAATATCTGACCAGTAGGATCTGGAAAGGTTTTTTTCTGGATTACATAAAACATTACAAAGTTGCTTCCCTTTGAAAGAAATCCAAAACTCTCCCCCACTTAAGATACAGAGGAAAAATTCCTTACAAACAAGGACTGACAACCTTAAAGGATACACTCTATTTCTATATTTATTTGTTCAATTTATATGGCGACCATGCTGGTGAACTAAAGCTAAAACTGATTGACTAGTTTCTAACACTATAGTGCCCTCTTAAAAGCCAAAGCTCAAATTTAAGTAATTTTTCCCTTGAAATTGTCCCTTATTACTTCTGATATCAAGTTTCTTTTGCACCAAAGTGAGTCTTGAGTACTTCAGTTTTCAAGCCATTATCATGGTAAAATGGGCAGCAAATAAATTTAATCAATCAATGGATAAATAAGCTCACAACAGACCAGTCATTATTATTTCATGTGAACTGAAAGCCTTGGACCTCCTTCCTAAATTCCACTATTCCAGTGGGGTTAAAGAGAGACATGTGTAACTATGGTCTCAGCTGATTAAAAAATGTCACAGATTTTGGGTCTGCAAACTTAGGAGACCCTGACTCTAACCTGGCAATGAAGGATTTAATCAAGATCCTGTGAGGTACTAATACCACTCTATAAAGCCTTAGTAAGGCCACACCTAGAACATTGCATCCAGTTTTGGTCCCCACACAATAAAAAAAATGTTGAGACACTAGAGAGAGGGCAGAGAAGAGCAACCAAGAGAATTAGAGGACTGGAGGCTAAAACATACAATGAACAGTTGCAGGAACTAGGCAAGGCTAGTCTAGTGAAGAAAAGGATCATATTTGAGCAGCTGCACAGAGAGGAGGGAGTCAAGCTATTTTCCAAAACACTTGAAGGTCAGACAAGGAATAATGAATGGAAACTGAACAAGGGGATATTCAAACTGGAAATAAGGAGAAATTTTCTGAGAGTGAGAGCCTTCAGAAATTGTGGGAGCTTCATCACTGGAAGCTTTCAAGAAGAGAATGGACTGCCATCTATCAGAAATGGTGTAGGGTCTCCTGCTTTAGGGGGAGAGGGTTGAACTAGATGACCTACAAGGTCCCTTCCAATTCTGTAATTCTGTTCTTTCCCAATTGGACCAACAGAACTTCCATCCAATCTTGATTTCATTTCATTAGATTCAATCCAAACCTGAAGTCAGGCTCTGGTTAATAGAATTGCCTTCATCTTAATATTTGAAGACAAGGAACAAGTGAACCTGAAGCTATTAACCTGAAGTTCCTCAGCATATGATTTCTCTCAACAGTTTAATGGTGGCAAATTGCAAAAGAGTCATTCATTGACAATGATTTGTGTCCTAAATAATAATCTCCCCAAATCTCATTTTAGCAGCTTATAACAGCTTCAGAATTGTAGGATCTGAAAGATACTTTGGTCAAAAGAACTGAAGGCCCCTCGATCTATCTAATATAATTATAGATGTATTACTCTGCACATTAAATTCTCAATGCAGGATACCCACTTTTGTGACTAGGTTTTCCCCACTTGAAAAGGGTCCTAATTCTTTGGAAAAATGAAGAAAAAACATCAATATTTTCCCCACCTTGTTGAGCAACTGGAGCTGTGACAAAGCATCTTGGTTGATTTTAAGTCTCTGTCTTTCAAACCTCCCCAAATACTTGTCGATGGGATCCTCCTTGGGAAGAATAACCTTACTAACAATCCACAGATCTGCGTCTAGGTCTCCATTTTGATCCAAGTACAATTTAAACAGGGAAAGATTGTACAATTCCTTCTTCTTTAGAAATGAATGGAACTAAAATGGAAACATCCAGGAATTTTAAAAGCAGAAATCTTGTTTTTCTTTCAATCTCACATGATTTTTTCACATTTGAATCTTTCTTCTGTGGTTGATTAACTTCTAAATATTGTGAGTTGGGAGAACAAGTGTTGCCACTTCTTCAAAAGTCAAGAACAAAGGTTCAGTAATAGTTCTCAATCATTTAGTATATTGACCGAAAGTATAGTGAGAAGATATATGTCAACCTTGAAGTGAACCTGGCTGAGGCCATCTTTTTCTCTGCATGGCTGCCACAAGGCAGAAGAGGGGAGAGGGAGGGGGGAAATTAGGTAGGTGGTGTTTTGCCGTCAAAACCAAAAAGATTTCCTGTGGGAACCAAGGTCATTCCAACAGGTGGCTTAGAGAGGAGGAGTGGAGTAACCAAGAAACCTGCCAGAACCTTTATTGGACAATGTGACTGATGACTTGGGGGGGGGGGCAGGGGGAACTTTCATTTTTTAATTAGGTGAATATCGTGGGACCTTTCACAGTTGGCTTTCATCATTGTGTCAATATGATGTATCCAATAAACTGTTCTTTAAGGAATCTACCTGCCTCTCAGTTCTACTTTCAATGGGTGCATTACTTGAAACACTGACAATATATTTGACTAAAATTTTCAATCATAGGGTACATTTTAGGAAAAGTCACAAATCAATTGAAGAAAAAAAAAACAAATACGTAGAGTATTCATGAACTCCTTGAAAACAACAGGGTGATTAGCAGAAAGCAAGGATTTGTTAAGAGGCTAATATTCATTCAAGTAGAGTAGAGGGGGGCGGAATGACCAGTTGAACTAATTGTACTTTATTGTAAGACTGTATTAACAATGGGAAGGTCCAAATCATTTAATGAACTTTTTTGATGGTCAAAATTAGGGAGGAACTTATCTGAGTATCTTTTTCTGCCTGTTATGCAGCTGCTGGTTTCCTCCCCCACATCTTATCAAAACCTTCCCTATGCAGCATCTCTTTCTCTCATCCTCCAAACTCATTCCCACATATCATCACACTTCCTTATTAAACTGTGTGAATGCTGGTGGTATAACTTGATTTTAGAAAAGAATCAACAAAATCCTTCCTGATGGGGTGAATGGGGATCTTAATTGAGCACTGGATGGAATGATAATTAAGTGGACACAACTGTGTTTAAAATTGTACTCCAATAAAATTTAATGTTACTGATAAAATTGGGGAGTTATAAGAAAACAATTGGACCTTGGTCATTATTTCTTTAATATTTTCATTAAAAAACAAAGATAAATCATGATTTGTGATACAGAAACAAGTTATTTTGATCTCCTTTAAAAATTCACAGTTCAAGAATATAAATGTATGATTTTGAACTAGGGAGAGCTGCATATGTAAAATCCAGTTGGAAACTAATTTTAAGCACCTAGGACTTGATATATCATTGCATTTTGTATAACAGAAATGAATGGCAGCCACAATCTACAGCTTTCTTTTAAGATTTCATTTGTAGTTTTTCTAATATTATTCTATATATAGAGTGGTTGCTGATTATAATAAAGTAATAGTAATGTTTTAATGATTTGATAATAATCATATTACTAATTTGATAATGGCATGAATCACACAGTGGATTCATACCAGGTCTCCTAACAGGCACCACACTTGGAGAAGACATTGCACAGAATTTTCATCAGCTTTAGGCAAGGACAAAGAAGGGTAGGAAGAGATCAATTTTTAGCCTTAAGGAAAAAGACCAAGGAGAAGAGCCATGTTGGTTAACAGGAGCTTAAAATCAGAAGGAGTTTGGGAGCACTTTTTCCAATATACAAAACATCTTGGTTGTAGAAGGGAAAACACGTCTCTCTTACAATAAGTACAATAAGATTTTATACAGGGGCTTAAGGTCTTAAACAACGAAGCTCAGAGAGCCCCAAAGACCCTGAAAGGAATTTATAGTTTGATGGATCCTTGTTGGGACCCCTTACCTTCCATGGGTGCAGCCTTGGAGCCCCCAACCTGTGTTTTCCCTTCTTCCTTCTCCTCTTGGATTTGGATGCAGCATTTAAGGCATGAGCCAGGATCTTAATGACACTGTAAACATTGCCATCATTTGGGATCTGCATCTTATTCTTTTCCTCTTGGGTCCCCACTGGTGCTTTCTGGGTGCATCTTCTTCGGCCTTTGACAGAAAAGACGTGTTTTGAAACAGAGCAGTGAAAATACTCAGCATGAAATTCAGGTTCCACAAAGAATTGAGTTTTATAGACACCATCTCTTTGCCCTTGAGGAGGAAAAGTCCAAATACTATGGATGTACTTGAGACGCCGGTCCTTTCCCATTGAATATTCTCCAACCACTGTCATTATGCAGACTTTCCCTTCAATGGGTCCTGGCAAACGCATAAATATTAAATGAAAAGGAAGAATTCTGTCCAAGGGGAAGTCATATTCCATGAAGTGAACAAGGACATTGACTTGTCTCCACTTAGAGAGGGCATTCCTGAGGGTTGCTGTGTATCCAGTCGCTGAGAATTGATGTGATATAACAACACAAATTCCATGCTTCACAAGCATAGGAGTAAAAGTCCTCATGAAATGCTCTCCCTTCTCTGTGTCTGGAGCAAAGAGACCAATCAAGGTCCATTCAAAATGGAGAAGCAGTTGGACAATTGCTGGGTACTGGAACCCTTCTTTGGGGAGCATCGGATGGAAAAAAGGGGAAAGACTTTTATCACTCAGAGTTTCTGAAGCAATTCGCTCACTGATCTGAAAAAGCAGTGAAGAATTCTGGGTTATATTTGGGGTCCAAATTTTTAGCTTTTAATAAACTCAGCTTTTTTTCTCATGCACATATCACAACAGTTTATTGTTGATTAGTCACTAAGCCATATCAAGATACAGAATATAAAACACAGACTTGTTCTGGATTCTTTTTTTAGTTTTTTGTCCAATTGCATAAAGACAAAGAGACCACAGTTCCTAATATGATTTGCAACAATTCAAGAACTTTTTAATTGAAAATCTAACATTTTTTTTGACTGTGTCACTATCCATACCATTAATTTTATAAAAAACAATTATATGCCTTAATTTTATAAATTGTATAAATTCCCAATTCAGCTCTGAAGGCAGCAGCTGAAGTCCTTTCATCCATCCACAAGATACTTCTCATGGGATGTGATCAAATTAGTTCAAGTAGTGGTATGAATTAAATCCCAAAGTTCAGCTCAATATAAATGCATGGTGGCAACTTTGGCCTTTTGTACTTTAATAATTCAGGCGAACAATCCTGCATAGCTATGATTTTTTAAAATTCTTTTAACAGTGTGTTCACTTGTCCCTTTGGTCTAAATGAGCTCCTTTGATGCTGAGGGAGCCAAGATCCAGTCACAGAGAAAAATACCCAGGTAAGGAAAGGTGTGAACTTGCTTTATTGACTCATCATCGAATAGCCCTAGATGGCAATATATCATTTTTCAAAGACTCTAACTTTTGATTTTGACTTATCAATAATCAGATAATTCTTATGAGAATAGGAGCCAAGTCTTCTTAACAGTATATGAAACCCAAATGTCACATTGGCAGCACCCTTGTGTTAATTTCTGGTGGGGATCCGTCCTACTTCTCAGGGCTCCATTGAGCCCAAATCACACTCTCTAACAAATGAACAAAGAACATGGAATAATTGGGATGGAAGGGATCTTGGAGATTTTCTAGCCTGACCTGTGACATTGATTAATTGTTCTCATTGTCAGTGCTTGTAGAGAGGGTGTTGAGCAGGGTCAACATTCTGAGTTCCATTTAAAGGGCAATCAGTTTCTTCTATGTTCCTTACTCTGTTGAAGCAAATACTCTAAAAGCAGGAAAACGTTATTTCCTCTGATTGATATTTTTAGAGTTAGATTGTTCAAGACGACAC
The DNA here is from genome assembly GCF_964273705.1 of Natrix helvetica. Taxonomy (NCBI): domain Eukaryota; kingdom Metazoa; phylum Chordata; class Lepidosauria; order Squamata; family Natricidae; genus Natrix; species Natrix helvetica. Next base: position 368,939,833 of record NC_138548.1, read on the forward strand.
AATTGTCAATACTGGGTCAAATCTTGTTCTTCTGCAAGGAAAGCACTTTTCATTATTCAAGGGGAAGCTGATATATATTTTAGTCACAATGTCTGTTAGAGATCTGGGCCTGGAATTGCTAGGGTGCTTTTTATTCCCTGTCTTTATCTATCGGAATTAGGTTTGACCCATATGGGCATGGCAGATATTATTTATATGTGTAAATGAAGTTGCCAATATAGAGTCCCACCAGTTGGGATATTTCTTGAATTGTTCAGCTGGTAGAAAATCCTCTCCACTGGCAATGTTGTTTTTCAAACCTTTTATGATGAATTTGATCATGAGCATTTCAGGGTAAAATATAATTAACAGCATGGATAACTTATTTGTAGTTTCATGTAAAGTGGTTAATCAATGTTAGCGGTTCTTACAGGTTCATAATACAGTACATACTGATTCATCAACAGTAGGAAAGATAATCCAGTCAGGCTCCGTTTATTAATCTTGGATTTGTTTGTGATTGAAAATACCATTATTTTGACTAAGATCAGACTTTTAAAAAGTGAGCTTTCAATCAGTGCTGCGTCTTCCTGTTGTTCAGAAGACCCTTTGATTGAACACAGAGCCTCTCCTCACCTTCCCAAATATGCAGCAGAAGACCTTTAACCAATGATGAAGGGGTCATGAGAAGATATGTTTCTTTGGATCATTGTTCCCCCCTCACTGTATATCCCAATCCCTAGTCATGACACCTACAAATGACATGGTGAAAAGCAGTTCTTGAATTCCATATAGAAGACATGGCTGGATCTATTCCTCACAAACCAACACCCCTCTTACTTTATCAAGTACAGAAATGCAAACACAAACCTGTGGGACTTTGTAGGGGCCTGTTAATGTTGACATTTGGATGGAGATGTTCTCAAGAGCTCCATCAAGAAGAGCCAAAAGAGTGTCCTTCCTTCCACAGCTGTAATTGGGAACATTGGCTTCTCCATTAGAGAGAACATCCAGCAAGGCATTTGAAGTTCCAAGTGTGTTTGAATAGTTGTCATGGATGTTGTAGCCAAGTGTGAGATTGAGCAGGAGCTGGTATTCTTTGTTAACCATTTCAAAATTGAAAATTATTCTTTCTTTTACATGACGATAATCTCTGTAAAACCATGCTCATGTTAACATTAAGATAATTAACAGCAAAAACTAAATACTTCTCTCTATTTAATCCTTTTTTTCTCCACAAGCTAACTGAGACTTAAGCCAATATTGATCCAAAACATGAGGTAAATTATAGGGACCCATCACCCTTTAATATTTTTGAGTATTGAGAAGATCGTATTGAGATAGTCTTGCAAACGGATTAAAAATGAGACATACACTAAAAATAAAAATAAAAATCAGGCATAAACCATCATTTGTAGAATTACTAATTTTCAACAGCCAAGTAAAAGGTTGCAGAATAATCATCAAAAGTAGAACAATCATAAATGGAAGAGAATTTTGGATGAGAGATCCAGAAAAGTTGTTCTAAAAACAAATTATTCCTATAAAAATCAGGCACAGAATATCAGTGAGAGGTTATAAAAATATGGAAATGAGCTGAGCAGGGAAAACTACAACAATCACTACTTTCAACAAAACTCAGTACAGGAGAACCTCTGGTCACAACGATAATTCGTTCCATAACTTTGGTCGCAATCTGATTTGGTCGTGACTTGAATCTAACCAAAATTAATGCAAAATTAATTCAGGGTCCATATGTGGATCACTGATCTTTGTAAACAAACAACGGGATATTTGGCCCTTACAAAAAACCCGGATTTGGTCATGGCCAGAGGCTTTCGTGACCAGAGGTTCTACTTTAATCAAGTCATGGATTTAGAATTGAACAGGGAGAGGAAAATAATGTGGACTTCTTTCAGGTTTTATTTTCCTTAGGTTTGGACTTGAGCCTCTTTCAGATAATAAAAGAAAAAAGTGAGAGGCGACGGAAATCAAAAGGATTCAAGAAATTTCTCAGTTCCTGCATTACAGGTGTAAGTAAAATAAGAGGGGAAAAAAGAGTGTTAGAACTGCAAATGGAGGGAATGAAACTCCATCACAGTGAATGACTTACAACCGCTTCTGAATAGAAGGAGCCACATTGAAAGGAAATGTTGTATGTCTTATTGCTGATGCAGACATAACTATACCAATGAGAATATCTCCTGGCCTATAATAGCTCCATGGCTTCCATCCAACCTGGTTGTCCAAATTCAGTGGGCACTTCGTTCTCAGCTTCCCAGAGAGAGGCTGGGACACCAGTAGCACCAGAAGCAGAAGCAGGAGGTCCATAATTCATAGGACTGAATCAATCTCCTTCCTGTTTCTAAGGAAGAATTGAAGCACTCTCACAGGATGGAGTTTCCAGTGGCTTTCCTGATTCAAACAGAGAGAAACCAAGATTCCCTTGGAAGAGAGAGAAAGTACATTCAAGAGGGCAGCTCCTCCCTGTCCCATAACTTGAGCCACAGAGAGCATAACCTGTGGTCTTTATCCTTTTCTAATGCAAGATCCCTTCCATGTTGCTTCAGTCTGATGTTTACATCAAAGACAGTCAGGGGAGAAGGAGGAGGAGAGATATCAAGACCGGTATAGGAATAATAACAGTGAGAAGGAACTTCTCCTCTTGGGACCCTGAATTCCTTCCATGTAAGGAAGGGTAGCTGGAGATAAGCATATTTGTGAGAAATCACAGATACACCCCTTGGGGATTTGTTCTGTGGTGGCTTTACTCCTTCCTCTTAGGGCACATCCAGAAAGTGGTGCTGAAGCAAGAAATATCAACAGCCAGAAAAGTGACTTCTGCTGCCCTTCAATGTGGTGTCATGCCTCCGGAGACTGCTAGGAAAGGTCAAAGAGAGCTATGAGTTTGATGCCACTTTAGGCTGGTGCCACTTAACTCTAGTGCTGCCTGTGCTCCAAAATCATGGAAGCCATCATTATCCTTGAACCCAGCAAATGTTAAGAATAGAGCCTGTTTGGGATTTTCTTCTCAATGAGATCTCCGTAGATTCATCTGAAATTGGAGCTGATTTTATAACTACTTGTAACTGAAGTGAAATTTCATTTGCCCTCTTTTCTAGAAACGTATTTTTTTTTCATGAGATCTAAGAGACAGGAACATGAAAGCTTGTGGACCACAACACTGAGTAAGAGAGATAAAATGATAGAGTTGGTAGTGAATTTTGTTTCAGTTTCCTGGAGAAATTCTGTGTTGTTTTTCCATACTGAGGGGCTTCAATGTTCCTTGGTTTCTTAAATAAACAGTGAGCTGTGAGGTCTGCAGCTCAGATGGTCTGTGTCCATAGTGTGGTGGATGGTGGGACCCAGTGGTGGGTTCTGGCAGCCGCTACAGCCAGTTCACTCAGGGACGCACTGCATTTGTGAGTTGATACACACTGTGCGCGCATGTGCAGTACAACAAAAATTGCTCTGCTCATGCACAGAAGCCAAAACCCAGATGGCGCTGCTGGGAGAACCAGTTTGGGGGCGTGGCAGGCCTTGGTGTCTGCCAGGTTCCAACAAACCAGGCTGCCAAGCTACTACCGGTTCTGCCAAACTGGGCCGAACCAGTAGGAGCCCAGCACTGGTGTGACCTGATTTCTTGCCACAACCCTCCAGACGTTGGCTTAGGGGGACCTCTTAGCAGTTCCTCTGTGGCTTCTTTCTCCCTTGCATCTTCACAGAGACCTCTAAGGAGAAGGAGACTCATCTTTGGTTGGCCATGGAGTCCCTGAAAATATTACTGAGTTTTAAAAAAGTATTTCATACATTGCAGTACCTGGGAATCTTCTCCTGTGCAAATGTGCAAAGCAGAGCATCGTGCTAAGCCCAGCGTTTTGTTTATGTATTTTGGCATGGCACAATATGCCAATGTAGCAGTTCTCTTTCCTTAACCTTAGTTAAGGGTGTTGTGTGAACTCTCCCAGATTTACCACAAACCATCTCTCTTACGGCCAATGCAGTATATTGATGGGCTGGCTGCTAAAGCAAGGTCATAGCACACACTCGAAAGTAAATCAGGAAAACTGTAATGGGGAGGGGGTGTTCTGTCTGTCTCAGCAGACAAAAGAACAAAGTATGCTTATCAACAGGAAATATCCATGTGTAAAGCTGGTAGCAATTATGGGTAGCTAGAAAGCTGATAAAAAGTAACAAGGATTAGACAACTTGCAGACCTCAGCTAAATGTTAGGAATGGAGAAGGCCTGTAGCAAATGAAATGTGTACTAGATAACTCCTGGGGCATTCATTAGCCAAGGCTTAGGAAAGGGACAGCTATAGACCAATAGAACAAATTGTAGAATTATTGCTAAAATGTTAATTAGATGATATTTCTTATTATTTCACTTTGTCCCGTCTTTTCCTTTAGTGAAAATGTATAAAGCTCACTTAATCCTTCGTTCTTGGGTTCTTGGCCTTTTGACCAGGAACCCTTTCCCTTGGAGTACTCCAATAAAAAGCAATCAGAAAACCTGCACCTCTTGTCTGGCGTCCATCATTGGCTTTGGCCCCAGGCTCAGACCCGAATCGGGTCAACAATCTGGGGGCTCGTCTGGGATTCCACACCTGAATTCAATTGGAAGGCACCAAAGACTACCAGAGGAAGGCCCCTGGATGGGTAAGACTTGGAGGCTGAAAGGTGTGTGATTGCTCTAAAATAAAACTCCCGGTCAGTGACCAAGACTGTGTGTTTCTGCACTGCTAGCCGCCCTCAGAGCTCATGAGCCTTTTGACAGTGATTGAGAACACTGAAAAGCAAGGGGTAATCCAGACATCTGTGTGTCTCGCTAATGCAAAAGAACATTGATTGAATGTTATGAGCCACTGTCTAAATGTACGTCCAGCCTCTGTAAGATTCTTGGTGACTTCTTAATTGAACTCAAAGGCTGAAGCCCTGAATAAAGCGAGGAGCAGGAACCGGTGGAGGAACAGAAACAGGCAAAATGTGGAGGAAAGGTAAGGACTGGACAGGAAACGACCCAATGGGATAAGAGGAATCCACCTGAGATCCGGCTTAGAAATGGGAAACGGGTAGCAAAAAGGCATCCAGTCCAGGAGCGACAGAGTTGCCAAAAGGGAAGCTGCCCAAAGATTTGCCGGTGGGTTGTATTTTGCCTCAATCTGATCTGCAGCTTTGAGTTCCCTTGGCTGGATGTCACAGTGGCTTAGTGTTTCTTTCACAGAGTCTTTCTGGCTCTTCCACGGTTGACCTTGAGGTGTCCACTCAGATTCCAGGATACAACAGAGCAACTGGCAAAGCATAAGGAGACCATCCATTCTGATAACTGGTCCTCCCATCTCATTTGGCTCCTGATAACCTAATAATGAGATGATTAGAATATGATCCTTGAAGAGATACTTTAACCTTTGCTAAGTGGCTTCTTTGCCCATCTGAAAATGCAAATCACCAGGTAACTCAAGCCAAGCAAAAAGCATTTATTAAAGGGGGAAGGGAGTCAAGTCTTTCTATAGGGTAGAGAAACACATAATACATACATTTGCAATATAGCAAGTGATCAAACAATAAGACATTGATGACGTTTGAGGCTTCAAGAAAAGAAAACACTGATTCTACAGTAGAGAACATTCTCCAAGTGGCAGATTTATGGGTTACAATACTCTTTCCCAGCAGAGTTTGCAGTAAACTCTCAAGTTTATTCAGGTGGGTTCAAGTCTATTTATGGGGGGACAGAAACACATGTTACATGCAGTTCATTTGGTGTGTGTAATACATCAGAAAGCAAGTGATCAAAGTATAAAAGTCAATTTTATTGGTATTTTTTTTATTTTAATGTTGCACATTTGATCTAGTTTTGTCCTGATTGTAAGCCATCTAGAGTCACCTCTAGTCAAGATGGGCAGTGTATAAATAAATTAAATAAATAAATAAATAAATAAATAAATAAATAAATAAATAAATAAATAAATAAATAAATAAATAAATAAATAAATAAATAAATAAATAAATAAATAACTCCACGTAACTTTTTCTTCTTTTTTGGAGTAATTTTTTTTCCTTTGGAAGAGGTAAAAAAACCCCATCCATCCAAGCCAACACTGTCAGTCAAATTAGAGTGGTGAGACTGTCCTGGTCAAAGTCCCCATCCCAGGAAGGGAGCCAAAGGCAGCAGGCCTGTTTCCTGGCTCCAACCTCTGATGCCAGAAGAAGGGAGGAGGGAAAGCATCATCCATGGAGGTAGCCCTCCTCTGTCCCCATCAGTCGGGAACTTACCATGGCGGAGGCTGTGCAGGAGCTCCAGACAAAGAGTCTTCTTAAGAAAGGGGAGGAGCTGAAGGCCCTGCATGTCCTCCATTATCCAAAGAATAACATGGTTAAAAGTTTAAGCCCAAAAACTTCATTTTGGTCTTTGGGAATCCCTACCGTATAACTTCACACAAGCATATGGAGCGACTTTTGATCAAGGGGTTTCCCCTTCTCAATCCAAGAGAAAGTTCTCTTGTCTCTTAAACCCTTAAGTCAGTTCTCATAAAGTCCTCTGAAGGTTCACAGCAGAGACGCCATGATTGACAGTCATCTTTGCCTGAGACTCAAAATGACCCATGGAAGCACAGAAGGGTCACACTCACCCCTCCAAAGCCAAATTTCCCTTGCCAGAGACCTCCAGTCATTTCTCAGTTATGCTCATTGCATGGCCAATGGGGACTGAGAATTGGAATGAAAAAGAGGCCACACGGAATTAAAGAGTCAAAATAAACATTTAGACACAGACTGTTGCCTTAAACATACTCCTAAACAATTCTGTTTTTTTAGTAGCAGAAAAGGACATGAATCAAGCCCACTACAACACACCCATATGCCCTGTTATCCCTGATCACAGAACAAAAATTTCGATTCCTATTTCCGACACCAGTTTCAAAACACAGGACGTCACTGCAGTGTGTATTAAACAATATATTAAATACATTTATTTTGTTTTATCACAACAAATAAAAGACAAAAGAGAAAGACAAACAAACAGATACATCCAGCACCAACAACAACAACAAAAAGGGGGGGGGAGAAGTGACCCAAATATCAAATAAATTTAACATTAAAGACACACAATCAAACCCGGCTGGATGCTGAAAAAAAGAAAAATGAACTTTGGAGTGCAGTCCTCTCCAAAGAAATAGTGAGAAATTCCTTCAAGCCAAGAGAAACATCTGTATCATATTCTCTCAACCTTCATAAAGTGATACGGTTTTTATAAGTTTTTATGTTCTTATGTTTAAAGTTAGAAGCCATCCAAAGTCATAAGTGTGGGGTCTTCATATAAATGTGTTTATTAAATAAATATATAACTAGTTACACATTTCAAAAAGGAGCGGAAATGATGCAGAAAAGGGGGAAATGATCCATTCGTCCATATTTATAAATACAATACAATACAATAGTAGAGTTGGAAAGGACCTTGGAGGTCTTCTAGTCCAACCCCCTGCCTAGGCAGGAAACCCTATAATACAACCATTTAAATAGGAGCCAGCTGTGTGCAGCAGCTGCCAAAAAAGCCAACACAGTCCTAGGCTGCATTAACAGGGGGATAGAATCAAGATCACGTGAAGTGTTAATACCACTTTATAATGCCTTGGTAAGGCCACACTTGGAATACTGCATTCAGTTCTGGTCACCACGATGTAAAAAAGATGTGGAGACTCTAGAAAGAGTGCAGAGAAGAGCAACAAAGAGGATTAGGGGACTGGAGACTAAAACATATGAAGAACGGTTGCAGGAACTGGGTTTGTTTAGCTTAAGAGAAAGAAGGACTAGGGGAGACATGATAGCAGTGTTCCAATATCTCAGGGGTTGCCACAAAGAAGAGGGAGTCAAACTATTCTCCAAGGGTAGAATAAGAAGCAATGGGTGGAAACTAATCAAGGAGAGAAGCAACTTAGAACTGAGGAGAAATTTCCTGACAGTTAGAACAATTAATCAGTGGGACAGAAGTTGCCTCCAGAAGTTGTGAATGCCCCAACACTGGAAGTCTTTAAGAAGATGTTGGATAGCCATCTGTCTGAAATGGTATAGGGTTTCCTGCCTAGGCAGGGGGTTGGACTAGAAGGCCTCCAAGGTCCCTTCCAACTCTACTATTGTAATTGAAATGTAATGTAATGTAATAGGGATGAATCACCTACTAAGAAACAATCTATCCCATTTTGGGAGGGGGTGATCAGTGAAAGGAATGTAACTGTATAAACCTGTCAGTTTGAAATAAAGGAAATGTAAGAACACCTACACAAATTAGACAGGGTGAGAAGATTTGGCAACAAGAAAATAAGCAGCAGAAACCCCAAATAGGGACAAAAGGACAGGTAGAGCTTAAGCAAGGCATGACTCTATAGGTGCAAAATGATACGTATGCTCAAACAAGGCACAACTCCATAGACAAATGGACAGGTAGACTAGAAGCAAGGTAGAAGTCCAAAAAAAGGTAATATCTTTACAATACAATACAATAGCAGAGTTGGAAGGGATCTTGGAGGTCTTCTAGTCCAACCTCCTGCCTAGGCAGGAAACCCTATACCGTTTCAGGCAAATGACTATCCAACATCTTCTTAAGGACTTCCAGTGTTGGGGCATTCACAACTTCTGGAGGCAAGTTCTCTTCCACTGATTAATTGTTCTAACCATCAGGAAATTTCTCCTCAGTTCTAAGTTGCTGTAACTTAGCAAAGGTCACTTTGAGCTGTAAGGCTAAGTTCCTTATGTCTTCATTTGAATACAAAACAGTCCCATTCATTTGGAAGCTGATTTTTACCCACACTATTGCGGTTAAAAATGAGACTTTGTGTCAACATACTGTATATATGGTCAAAGTTCCAATTTTTTTTCTCTAAGTCTTTTTCCATTAAACCCAAAGGAAACGTTTCTGGTTTCATTTTTATCTTTGTTTTCAGAATTTTTATGTGTTAAAATATGAATCTTGCTCCAAAATATCTTTGCTTTATTACATGTCCACCATAACTGATAAAAAGTCCCTTCTTTACTTTTACACTTCCCACATTCATTTAACACATTTTTTTATACATTTTAAAGAGGGATGCGATGGCTCAGTGGCTAAGACGCTGAGCTTGTCGATCAGAAAGGTTGGCAGTTTGATGGTTCGAATCCTCAGTGCCGCAAAATGGAGTGAGCTCCCGTTACTTGTCCCAGCTTCTGTCAACCTAGCAGTTCAAAAGCATGTAAAAATGCAAGTAGAAAAATAAGAACCACCTTTGTTGGGGAGATAACAGCGTTCTGTGCACCTTCATGGTTTACTCTTGCCAGCAACGTGACCACTTTGGACAGTGCTGGCTCTTTGGCTTCGAACTGGATATGAGCACCGCCCTCTAGAGTCAGGAACGACTAGCACCTATGTGTGAGGGCAACCTTTACCTTTAGGAGTTAATTGCTTGCTTTGGGTCCTACATCTGATTTCCACAATGCTGAACATAGAAGATACCAGAAAATAAAGGAATTTCCCCTTTTTAAAGAAAAAAAAAACACTCTAATCACAGGCATTTAAGGCAGGTGAGGATTTTCCCTTCAATCCTCTTCTGATTTCCCAGAGGGCTGGAGAGGAAGAAGGGTGGGAACAAGGAGACCAAATTGGCCAATAGCTGTTCCCCCATAGATGGGTCTCTCTAGAACTGAAGGAGCTCAGAGGAGGGGCAGGTTCGACACTGAGGACACTTTTTCCATTATTATATGGTAGTAGAAGTGGGATATTGAACACTAGGGGGTAACCAGGGAATCAAGAGGGCAGAGTTCGCATACAAACCACAGGTCTTAATTCCTCCCCCCCATAGAAACTGGCAATGATGGATAGGTGAGGATGGATAGGTGAGGTAGTGGTAGGGCAGTCACACAATTGGGAAGTGTCAACAGTGGCGGCTTAAAGCTCAAAGCACTTACAAATCTTGGTGCCCTCCTCCTTTGTACATACTGTACAAATCTTCATTGGGTATTTTGTTTGTCAACTTTGTGGTGCCCCCTTGGGCCTGGTGTCCTAAACACGAACTTAGTCTGCTAAATGGTTAATACACCACTGAGTGACACTGATACCTGGATGCCAATCCTCTCAGAAAGGCACAGCTATGAAGATGTCTGCTAGAGAAGATTCCTCACCAGAAGGCAGAAAGTATGTTCAGCGCCTCAGCCCAGAGAAGCTGGAATGGGAGGCTAAGAGAGAGGAAGCCATGAAGAGGGTGAAAGTTGAACTGGAGCTTCAATGAAGGGAGATTGCTGTGAAAGGGCACCAAACCCAAATAGAGCTGTTGAAGTTGCAACACTGCATCATCTATATCAGCGATGGCGAACCTTTTTTGGTCGCGTGCCACAAGTGGGGGGAGCGCGGGGGGGGGTCGTGTGCGGGCGTGCCGCACCCATAATGCAATGCGCCCCCAGTGCGCATGCGCGCACAACGCACCCATTTTTGCATGATTTTTTCGCCTTCCCCAGGCTCCAGAGGCTTTATAGGAGCCTGGGGAGGGCGAAAAGAGCCCCCCCGCCCCCTCCGGAGGCTTCAGGGAACGTCCGGAGGCTTCCCTGAAGCCTTCGGAACACTTAAAACCACCCTCCGAGCAACCCGGAAGTGACTTCCGGGTTGCTCGGATGGTCGTTTTAAGCGCTCTGAAGGCTTCAGGGAAGCCTCGGGACGGTCCCTGAACAGGCACGAGACGTGCGTCTCCATCGCCCGGGCCCGGATTGCCTCCGCTGCGCGGCGCCTCAGGCTTCACATCGCTGCCGCCGCCACCACCACTAGGACGGGCTCGGCCGAAGGGAAGTCCGTCAGGGTTCGGCCGCGCCGCCCTCGCCTCCTCCTCTAGCCGCGCCATCGCAAGGATTAAGGCGAAAGGGGGAGGACGGGGAAAGCGAAGGGGGGGTTGTTGTCCTCCTTCTCCTCCTTTCCCCCTCCGGCTCGAACGTGGCGCCGGGGCCCGGCAGGCAGCGAACGAGTCGGAGCCTGCTGACTGGAGGAAGAGGGTGAGAGTTGGGTCCTGTGAACGGCGGCAGCAGCGGCGACAATAGTCGCAACTCGGCTGCCTGCTGCCTTTCCCCTACTTTGTCTCCCAGCCGGGGCGGCCCACCGCCGAGTTACGACTTTTGCCGCCGCTGCTGCCACCGTTCACAGGACTCACTTCTCACCCTCTTCCTCCAGTCGGCAGGCTCCGACTCGTTCGCTGCCTGCCGGGCCCCGGCGCCACGTTCGAGCCGGAGGGGGAAAGGAGAAGGAGGACAACAACCCCCCCTTCGCTTTCCCCGTCCTCCCCGTTTCGCCTTAATCCTTGCGATGTAGTAAGGGAAGCCTCCGGACGTTCCATGAAGCCTCCGGGGGGGCGGGGGGGCTCTTTTCGCCCTCCCCAGGCTCCTATAAAGCCTCTGGAGCCTGGGGAAGGCGAAAAAATCATGCAAAGCCCTCTTCGCTTTTCCCGTCCACCCCCTTTCGCCTTAATCCTTGCGATGTAGTAAGGGAAGCCTCCGGACGTTCCATGAAGCCTCCGGGGGGGGGGCGGGGAGGCTCTTTTCGCCCTCCCTAGGCTCCTATAAAGCCTCTGGAGCCTGGAGAAGGCGAAAAAATCATGCAAAGCCCTCTTCGCTTTCCCCGTCCCCCCCCTTTCGCCTTAATCCTTGCGATGGCACGGCTAGAGGAGGAGGAGGAGGAGGTGAGGGCGGCGCGGCCGAGGCCTGACGGACTTCCCTTCGGCCAAGCCCGTCCTAGCGGCGGTGGTAGCGGCGGCGGCAGCGATGTGAAGGCCGGGTGCAAGGACGCCTCGCGTGCCCTGACAAATGGCTCCGCGTGCCACTTGTGGCACGCATGCCATAGGTTCGCCAACACGGATCTATATCAATCTTTCTCATCCCAATAGAACCAAACCATGAGGGAATTGGAATACCAATTCTGAAAGAACCATGAAGGAGATGAGGTTGAGACTCTCCTAATCAACGTTGAAGATACTTACCAAGCTGAAGGTAGTCTGAAGCCCAGGATATGGTTCGTATGTCCCCTCTCTTAAAGTGGCACTTCACTCAAATATGGGCTAACCCATGTGCTGAGGAAAAGGAGGGCTACCAATATTAGGTTACTTTATTGTTTGATCATTATCTTGGATTTTAATTTGATTAATGTAATTATTTTTTATTTCCTTGGATTATAAATATGCTAATTTCTCAAGCAGAAACAAAGAAAGCAATAAACCAACAACAATTGCAATTAATAATCAAATGTTATGAGCATAGGAAACAATTTCATTATCAGGTCCCTACTTTTATCATTAGATGTTCTTTAGCATTTAGATCTGGTCTAATGATAATAAGATAGCACTTGGGGAAGAAGATGCAACCAAACAGCCCAGCACTACATGTCACCCTAGTCCTTCTTTTCATGAAACTAGAAATGCCCAATTCTAGCAACCATTCTTTATATGTTTTAGTCTCCAGTCCACTAATCATCTTACTTGCTCTTCTCTGCACTCTTTCCAGAAGTCAGAACATCCGCTTGGCACCACAGCCCACAGAAGCTGGAACTGGAGGCTAAGACAGACTAAGCCACCAAGAAGATGGAGCTTGATTTGGAGCATAACTAAAAGGAAATTACTGAGAAAGAGACAGCGGAAGAAAGAGAAGCAGCACCAAAAGCAGTTGGAGCTGTTGAAACTGCAGTGTCAAATCATCCTCATTAATCTTTCTGCATCCAGTACAACCTAGATCTTGGGGGAGTGGATCTACCTATTTCCAAAATACTGTGAATGAAATAAAGCTAACACCTTCCTAACTAGCTTTGGAGACATCTGCCAAGCTTTCAACAGTCCAAAGCCCAGGACATGGATCACACGTGTCTTCTCTTGACGGGTTGTTTAAACCAAATATTAGCTAATCTGTGTGTTGAGGCAAAGGAGGACTCCCAACAGTTTTACAAAAGGAATATTAATTATTATTTTATTTGTTATATTGTCTGATGATTATTTTGTATTTTAATTTGACAAGTCTAACTTTCTTCATATTTCTATTACCTTTGGTTTTAAATAACATAAATTATTAAAAACACTAATGAAGAATATAAAGTGATAATAATAGGAATTATTAATTAAATCTTATCAGCATAAGATACAATTTCACAATCAGTTCCCTCATTTCTTCTTTATATGTTCTTTAGTGTTTAGATCTGGTCTCAGGAGGATAATGTAGCACTTGGGGAAGAAGATGCACCCCAGAAGCCCAGCACTGGAGGCCAAGATGGAGAAGACCTGCACGGCCACCATGGACTTTCCTTTGGTGCTCAGGTAGGTGGGCATGAAGGAGACCCAGACACTGCAGAAGACCAGCATGCTGAAGGTGATCAACCTTGCTTCATTGAAGGCCCCAGGCAAATTCCTGGCCAGGAAAGCCACTATGAAGCAAATGGCAGCAAGGAAACCCATGTAGCTAAGGACAATATAAAACATGGCGACAGAGCCTTCATTGCATTGAAGGATGATCTCTCCTGGCTGGGAGTGCAGGTCAGAATCAGGAAATGGGGGAGAAACTCCCAGCCATGTGGTGCAGATGAACATCTGGACAGCAGAACAAGAAAGGATGATGCAGTTGGCCAAGCTCTTCCCCAACCATCTCTTCACTTGGTTTCTTGGTTTTGTGGCCAGGAAAGCCAGCACCACTGTGATAGTTTTGGCCAAGAGAGAAGAAATGGCAACTGAGAAGACACTGCTGAACATGATTTGTCGGAGAAGACAGGTGGCTTTCCTTGGCTGGCCAATGAAGAGAAAGGAGGACAAAAAACAAAGCAGGAGGGAGAACAAGAGGATGTAGGAGAGGCCCCGGTTGTTGGCTTTGACAATGGGAGTTTGTAGATATTTAAGGAATATCATTAAAACAAGGCCTGTGGTTAGAAATAAGAGGAGAGCAAAAGAGACGAGTATGATACCCAGATGTTCTTCATAGGACAGGAAGCTTATTCTTTTGGGGATGCATTTGTTTCGATTCTCATTTGGATATTGATCATCTGGGCACTTGGTACATTTTTCGGTATCTGAGAAAATAAAGTAACATTTATTTTATAATCTTTCAAATTTCAAGAAAAGCTTTGGATGACATGTGATATTGAGAGACAGGAAAGCCTCAGTAATTGTATATTCTTACACTACAGCAAACCCCCCCAATATGTACAACTGTTAAAAACAAGGATAACAACCTAAAATTAAAAGAAGAAATATCTGGTGCTACTACTTCCCTTCTCTGAGGTAATCCACCAGATTCTTATCTTGCACTGACCTTAACTTATCCCAAATGACTGGGAGAAATAGCAAGTCTCCAGAGGTTTAAGATGATGGGGCCTATTGAATTTCAGTGGGGAGTGGGTCCAATGGGGAAGGAGCTGCACCAGAAAAGGTGGGCTTCTGAGGACCCATAAAGTGGCAATGTTTTAGGGAAGAAGATCTTTTGCATGCCAATTAAATCTGCTCTGGTGGGACAAGCACATAGTCTCAAGGAGTGGAAGTGCTGCAGATACCCTGGTTCTGTCTCACGTAGTGTTTGAAAGATGAATTTAATTGCACTTGGAAAGAAACTGGGATTCTGTGAAGCCTGCACAATAGTTGATCCTTTAAAATGAGATTCTTTCAACAGCCCCGGGGATCTCCTGGTAACAGGGACCCATCTTGAATTTAATGAAGATGAATTCATGAAGGAATTTAAGAATTTAAGAGTCTGTTATCTGCAAAGTCGTTTACCCTGTAGAAATGAGAAGATACAGTGATATATTCCTATACTCTCTAGATTTGGCAACAATTTTAAAGAGAGAATGAATTCAACGTTGGTATCGATGGATATTAAGTAGCTTGGTCATGTATTAGTTCTCTTTTCCTTTTAAACCCAACACTGTATGTTAGACTTCTTTTCTCCCTTCAGAACCAGGACTATATTCCTTTTCTGTTCATGTTATAACTTTTGGTATCTTACTATTTGACAGTGCTATTATGGTGAGTCCTCTGTTTGATTTTCATTTGCTCCTTGAACCCAACATCTCTCCCTCCATGGTTCCTTTCAATTAGATATTTCAGTTTATGAGGATTTATTATCTTCATAAATATTGACTGATTAATTGAGGAATTGATTGGTGCTTCTTTTGGCTTTTAATGCACAATTAAGGGGCTGCCACAAAGAAGAGGTGGTCAAATTATTCTCCAAAGTACGAGAGGACTACGGCAAAAAATAATGGTTGGAAATTGATCAAAGATCGTTTTGCTGCTTCAGCAGGGGGCTGGACTAGAAGACCTTCAAGGTCACTTCCAGCTCTATTCTATTCAAAATTGGGTTGAGTGAGCAAAACCCATTGATCTAAAATCATTCCTCAAGTTACAAAGAACTCAGATGTTCCTTAGAAAGATAAAGAGGGAAGAAAACATTCAAACTGGCAAATAAAAGAGAGATTTCCTATGCAACCCACAACATCATTTTTCCTACTTATCTTTCTAGATATTTTTCTTATATCTCCCATTATGGAAGAAATTGGACATCATTAAAATCAAGAAGTAAACGATCAAACTTTAACATGTGTCTTTAACATGCATATAAATCAATGTTTCCTTATGTGTCACCCACCTTCCTGAGTGGAGATGGTCCCCTCAGGACAAGGAACGCAGTCATAGCAGCAAACTGGCTCTCCTTCTCGAGCCTTCTTGACAAATCCAGGCTGACATTTTTCCACACATTTGGACTGAGGCAGAGACTGAGAAGAGAAAGAAGAAAAGTCAAAGAAAATATGTTAGACTCAACATCCATGTAAGATGGAGGTAGATATGAACGTTAGACAAGTTATCTCTGGGCTTCACATAGGCAAATATGAAATATCTGCATACTTCCAAATGGTTGAAAGAGATACAATTGCAGGCCTCATTTAGTTCCTTCCTTTTTCTACCGATTTATCAGATTATATATATTAAAAATACTTTTCTTCTTAACAAAGCCTGGAGGGATAAAATTGAGAAAAGATTTAAGCATTAAATGACAACCAATGTTTTCCTCCTCATAGTGGAATTTACATTCATTCCTCCATTCTTCATATATGCTTGATTTTAAAATGTAATATCCACTCATAGTAAATTTTAGAATAAACATTATTGTAAAATATTTGTTGAATTTTTATTCCATTGGATTTATTAAAATAGAATAAAACGGTTATGAGGAAAGACATTTTTGGCTAGTAAAATCTGGAAAGGTTTCTTCTGGAGTACATAAAACATTGCAAAGATGCTTCCCTTTGAAAGCAGTCCAAAAGTATCTCCCAAATAAAATAAAAAAGGAAAATTTCCTTACAAATAAGGGCTGTCAACCTTAAAGATGTTTGTACTTGGGTACACACACACATACACACACACACAGACACACACACGACTACATAAAACAGAAGGTGGAGTTGCAATGTATTTATATTGCTACAGAAATGCATGAAATCAAAGGTGAAAACCTCCTAGAATGAATATGGGTCAATATAAAAGAAAAGAAAATGACATGGCCATAGGTGTATACTATAGGCCACCTAATCAAGCAGAAAAATAGATGTCCGCTTTGCTAACCAACTAACAAATATATGTAGGAAACACACTACAATAGTAATGGGTGACTTCAATTACCCTAACATCAATTGGAAGGCTAATTCTGCACCAAGTGAGAAATCAAAGTAGAGGGACAGCCATACTGGATTTAATTCTTACAAACAGAGAAGAAGTGATAGAAGGAGTTGAAAGTAGAGAAACCTTGGGTGAGAGTGACCATGTCATACTAGAATTCAACATAACACAAACCTTTCTAGTCTAGTGAAGAGGAGGACCAGCGGAGACATGATAGCAGTGTTCCAATATTTGAGGCACTGTTATAGAGAGGAATGGGTCAAGCTATTTTTCGAAGAACCCAAAGGCCAGACAAGGAATAAGGGGTAGAAACTGATCAAAGAGAGATTCAACTTAGAAATAAGGAGAAATATTCTGACAGTGAGAACAATCAACCAGTGGAGCAGAAGTTGCCTTCAGAGGTGGTGGGATCTTCATCACTGGAAGCTTTCAAGAAGACACTGGACTGCCATTTGTCAGAAATGGAGTATGGTCTCCTGCTTGTGCAGTGTGTGTGTCTGTGTGTCTGACATTCTAGATTCTAAAACTATAGTGAGGTGAGATGGAGATGAGGTCATGAGAACGTGTCCCTCAAAAAGTGTGAGTTTGATGCACCACAAGGATCACGAGTGTGAGTCCTATGTGCAGAAGGATTTTTCTACACAAATTATCCATCATAAGGTCCTTTCTGTTGAAATAATACAATTAGGTGGCACACTGACAGAGAGTTTTACACTCATATTTATTATTAGTTTGATTTGGAGCCTCTCATTTTGTTTTAAGGTAGCTAACAATCACGATAAACAATTGCATTTGAGGGATTTTGAGATGAAGTGCACTCTTAAAAATCTAAGTAATATATCCGTTGAAATTGTCCCTTGCTTTACTGATATCAGGATTTTTTTTTGTACCAAAGTCATGCTTCAATACTTCAGTTTTCAAGCCATTATCATAGTGAGATTGACAGCAAATGAATTTAATCAATCAATAAGGTCTCATCAGACTAGTCTTTTTGATTTCATGTGAACTGACAGCCTTGGACCTCCTTCCTAAATTCCCCTACCCCAGTGGGGTTAAAGAGAGGTGTATATTGCTATGACGTGGTCCAGGGGATTAAAAACATCTCAGACTCTGGACCTGCTTTTTTAGGAGAACCTGATTCCAACCAGGACAAGATGAAGCTTAATTCCCAATTGGACCATCAGGACCTCCCTACAGTCTTGATTCCATTTCATTGGATTCAATCCAAATCCAAATCTGAAGTCAGGAACTGGTCAACACAATTGCCTTCATATTTGATCAGGAACACGTGAACTCAGAGCTATGGACACCACAATCCCCAACATATGAGGTCCTCTCTCCCCAGCTTTACTAGTCCGCAAACTAAATTGCAGACTAGACACTAAAAGGCAATGATTTGTGTCCTACACAAAAATCTTCCCAAATCTCTTTTTAGATATAGCTGAATCAGCTTATGACTGTATTCAACATTATATCATCCGAAGTATAACATGGTCAATAGAACTGAAGCCTCTTTATCCATCTAAGAAAATTATAAAATGTTTACACATTCAGTTTCCAGTGAAGGTTATCTACCTCTTTGACTTGGTTGAGTCCACTCAAAATGGGTCCTAAAGCTTTTGAAAAAAGAGAAAAGACACCAATGTTTTCTCTACCTTGTTGAGCAACTTTAGCTGTGACAAAGTATCTTGGTTGATTATAAGTCTCTGTCTCTCAATACTCCCCAGCTGCTTCTCAATGGGATCCTTCTTTGGGAAAATCACCCTACTGATGATATCCAGATCTGCTGCTACATCTCCATTTTGATCCAGGTACACTTTCATCAGAGAAAGATTGAACAATTCACTCTTCTCCAGAAAAGAATGGAACTAGAATGGAAACATACAGGAATTTTAAAAGCAAGCAATTGGTGATGGCGGGGGTGAGGTGGGGATGGTTCTTAATCTCTTGTGTTATTTTTATATTTCAATCTTTCTTCTATGGTTGTTTAACTTGCAGATATTGTCAGTTGAGAGAACAAGTCTTATCACTATCTTCAAAACTCAAGTACAAAGATTCATCAATATTTCTCAATCATGCAGTATACTGGCAACATGTAATCTAATCTTCAGTTAGGTTGGCATGCTTTTTTATGGTATGGGAACAATAAGATACACAGCTACTTTCAAAGACATTGTGTTAGAAATGCATTGCTATCAATATGGGTTAAAATTAAAGAACAACATTATTTGAAAATACCAGTCTGGCTTTCCACAATGGAAGCACTGATACATCCTAATGTTAGTAATATGGAAAATATTATAAGATATAAATATATTCTGAATGAAAAAGGGGAATTAAAAACCAAACAGGGACTTAGTAGTGAAGGGATATATATATCCACAAATGCAGATACAATCTCAATATGAGAAAGATGCTAAAATGTATGGTTTTAATAAAGAATTAACAGAATTGGACCAGTTATTAACTGAACTGGGTGAAAAATTGATAAATATATTATTACTTATTAAGTATTAAACTTGAAAGTGAGCAGGTAAAGGAGACAATGATAGTTTGGGCTAAACTTTTTGGATATATGATAGAACTGGATAAATGGCAGAAACTGTGGGATAGAAATGTTAGATTGAGTATGTCAACAGCATGTTAAGAAAACTTGTATAGATGGCATTTTGCACCAAGATTGGAAAAAAATGTATAAAGATACATCCGCGAAATATTGGAAGTGCAATCAAACCTCTGGTTCATATTATCATACGTGGTGGACATGCCCAAAAGCTAGAAAATATTGGCCGAAAATACATACTTGGTTGGAAAAAATGATAAAGCAGCATATAGATTTGAAACCAGAAATATTTTTATTGGGCATTCTGCCAGAAAAATATGATAATCCACTTGGACACATTTTTAGCATATAGGATTTGCTACATGATTGTATGATTGAAATGAATGGCAGCTGCAATCTATTTTAAGATTTCATTCATTTCATTTGTCACATTATTCTATATGTAGAATGGCTACTGATTATAATAAAGTATTGTTAATGTTTTAATGATATGATAATAATCATATTACTCATTTGATTATAATGTCATTAATGATCCAGTAGAATCATACCAGATCCCCTTACAGGCAGCACACTTGGAGAAAAACTTGCACAAAATTTTCATCAGCTTTAGGCAAGGAGAAAGAAGTCAAGGAAGAGATCAAAGGGTCTACTTTTAGCCTTGAGGAAAGGCTACAAGGAGAAGAGCCATCTTGGTTTACAGAAGGAAGGAATCTGGGAACATTTTTTCCTAATATACAAAACATCTTGGTTGTAGAAGGGAGGATGCAGGGCTCTTCCAATAAGCAGAAGACATTATACAGTCACTCAAGATCTTAAACAACCAAGCTCAGAGACCACCAAAGACCTTGAAAAGGAATTTATAGTCTGATAGATCCTTGTTGGGACCCCTTACCTTCCATGGCTGCAGCCTTGGAGCCCCCAACCTCTCTTCTCCCTTCTCCCTTCTCCTCTTGGATTTGCATGCAGCATGTAAGGCATGGGACAGAATCTTAATGACACTGTAAGTAACAACTACATTTGCGATCTCCACACTATTCTGTTTCTCTTGGGTTTCCAGTGGGGCTTTCTGGGTGCATCTTCTTTGGCCTTTGACAGAAAAGACGTGTTTTGAAACAGAACAGTGAAAATACCCAGCTTGAAATTCCTTTTCCACAAAAAAATATTGTTTATAGGCATCATCCTTGTCCCAACTCTTTTTCCACTGAAGAGGAAAGGTCCAAACACTATGGACATATTTTAAAAGGCTGCTTTCTCCCATGTAATATACTCCAGCCATTGTCATGATCCAGACTTTCCCTTCAATGGGTCCTGGCAAACGCCTAAGCATTAAATGGAAAGAAACAATTCTGTCTAAAATGGAAGTAAATTCTATGAGGTGAACAAAAACATTGACTTGTTTCCACTTAGAGAGGGCATCCCTGAGGGGTGCTGTGTGTCCAGTCACTGAGAATTGTTGTGATATAACAACACAAATTCTATTCCTCAGAAGCATAGGTGTAAAAGTCCTCATGAAATGCTCTCCCTTCTCTGTGTTCTGAGCAAAGAGACCGATTAAGGTCCATCCAAAATGGAGTAGCAGTTGGACAATTCCTGGGTGCTGGATCCCATCTTTGGGGAACATCGGATGGAAAAAAGGGAATTGACTTTTATCACTCAGAGTCCCGGAAACAACTTTATCACTGACCTCAAAAAAGCAATGAAGAATTCTGTTATTTTGGGGTCCCACCAATTCCCGATTTGTACCTTTTAATGAATCCAACTTTTTTTCCCTCATGCACATATCATTTCTTGCTGATTAATCTTTAGGCCATATCAAAATATAGGCTATAAAATATAGAACATTAACAAGTCACTATGTAAAAACAGAATTTAGAAAAATAAGTACAATAGAATAAGCACTGAGAATGAAAATGAAGATTTCATCTGAACAAATTTCCTCCTAAGAAAAGCACTGTATTATATGCTGAATTGTTTTAATATTAGGATCCCAATAGGTTGTTAATCAAATATGAAGTCCAAGATGTTGATCCCCTCTTTCATATCGAATTGACATTCAAAATAATAGATGTATTACATCTTCTATCTCTAGAGCTCCACAAATAAAAGTGTGTTTCCTGTAAGGAATTTGGAAGACTTAACAGGTAAAGAAAAGTGTGAACTTGCTCTATTGGCTCCTCATCGAATAGCCATTTATGACAATGTAATCATTTTCCAAAGACCATAACTTTTGATTTTGACTTATCCATAATCAGATAATTCTTACTGGAATAGGAGCCAAGTCCTCTTAACAGCATATGCAGTGCAAATATCATATTGACAATACCTTTCTTTGACCTTTTGATAAGTATCAGTCTTACTTCTCAATTTCATTGTACAAGGTGCAGTGATAATAAAGTAAACTTAACTTCACTTGAGACTCTAGAAAGAGTTCAGAGAAGAGCAACCAAGATGATTAGGGGACTTGAGGCTAAAACATATGAAGAATGGTTGCAGGAACAGGGTATATCTAGCCTAATGACAAGAAAGAATAGGGGAGACATGATAGCAGTGTTTCAATATCTCAGGGGTTGCCACAAAGAAGAGGGAGTCAAACTATTTTCCAAGGCACCTGAGTGTAGAACAAGAAGCAATGGGTGGAAACTAATCAAGGAGAGAAGCAACTTAGAACTGAGGATAAATTTCCTGACAGTTAGAACAATTATTCAGTGGAACTTGTGAATGCTCCAAAACTGGACATTTTAAAGAAGATGTTGGATAACTATTTGTCTGAAGTGGTGTAGGGTTTTCTGCCTAGGCAGGGGGTTGGACTAGAAGACCTCCAAGGTCCCTTCCAACTCTGTTATTCTGTTCTGTTCTGCTCTGCTCTACTTCATTCTACTCTACTCTATTCTTTGTTTACTGTATCAAATGCTGAAAATTATTTCTGCTTTTTATATTTGGGAACTACAATTGTCATCTTAAATCCAATTGGGTACAGCAGGTATTATTATTTATATTTGCAAATGAACCTGCTAATGGAGGATTCCATCAGTTGGATATTTCTTGAAATGTTCAGCTGGTAGACAATCCTCTCTGGAGCAATATTGTTTTTCAAACCTTTTATTATGAATTTGATCATTAGCATTTTAGGGCAAAATAGTTAAGATGTTGGATAGTTTACACATGCACACAGACACACACACACATACAAGTTTTTGTTTTGATCCTCGCTCCCTCCTTCCCATGACTATATCAATCCCCAGTCATAAAACCTACAATAGCCATAGTTAAAAGTAGTTTTTGAATGCTATAGAGAAGATACGACTGGATCTATTGTCAGACACGACCACCGCTCTCACTTTGCCAGATAGGGAAATGCAAACACAAACCTGAGCAATTTTGTAGGGGCCGGCTAATTGTGACATCTGGATAGAGACATCCCTGTCAGCTCCATCAACAAGAGCCAACAGGTTCTCACCTTGCAAGGATGGAAGGCTTAATCAAAATTGAGCCTGACGAGATTTGAACTGCCAAACTTCTGGAAGCAGTCAGTCAGCAGAAATAGCCTGCAGTACAGTACCCCACTCTCACTTTAGTATGTAAAGAAACACACACACAAACCTGTGGGACTTTGTAGGGGCCTACTAATGTTGACATCTGAATGGAAATCTCCCTGTCGGCTGCATCGAGAAGAGCCAAAATGTTGTCCTTCCTTCCACAGCTGTAGTTGGGAACATTGGCTTCTCCAGTAGAGAGCATGTCCAGCAAGACATCTGAAGTGCCAAGTGTGGTCACATAGTTGTCATGGATGTTGTAGCCAAGGGTGAGATTGTGCAGGAGACGGGAATTCTTGTTAACCATTTCAATATTTAAAATCATATATAGCATTATTTCTTCTTGAGAAGGTAAACTAGTGTAAAAGCATTTTAATCTTAATATTAGCATCATCAACAGCAACAAAATAACTTTTTTTCTATATTTAATCTTATTTTTCTCCATAAGGTAACTGTGATTTAAGCCAATAAAGATCCAATACCAGAGACAAATGATAGTCACCCATTAACCATTAATATTGTGAATGTGGACAAGGAGGTATGGAAATACTCCTCCAAAAGGATTAGAAATCAGAAGTACAGTATGCCATTGTTTGTAGCAGTACTAATTTTCATCAGCCCAGTAAACAGTTTGAAGAATAATTCAGTCATTAAAATAGAACAATCCTAAAAGAAAGGGGATTTTTTTTGAAAACCGGCCTAGAAAAGCATTCTCTATTGCTATAAAACTCAGGCATAGCATATCTATTAGTGGCTATAAAAATATGGAAATGAGCCTAGTGGGGAAATTGCAACAATCACTACTTTCAAAAAACCCTCCCTACTCAAATCATGAACTGAGGATTGAACAGGGAGAAGAAAATAATGTGGACTTCTTTCACATTTTATTTGTATCGTGTTTGGATTTGAGCCTCTCTCTCTCAAAAAAAAAAAAAAAGACAAAAGAGAGAGGCCATGGAAATCAAAAGGGTTCAAGAAATTAGTCAGGTCCTGCAATACAGGAGTAAGCAAAAGTAGAAGGGAAAAAAGAAGAGTGTTAGAACTGCAAATGGGGGGAATGAATCTCCATCACAATGAAGGATTTACCGCTGAATCTGACTAGAAGGAGCCCCATTGAAAGGTAATGTTGCAGGTATTATTTCTGATCCAGAGAGGACTATACCAAGAAGAAGATCTCCTGGACTATAATAGCTCCATGGCTTTTCTCCATCCTGGTGGTCCAAATTCAGTGGGCATTTCATTCTAAGTTTCCCAGAGACAGGCTGAGACACCAGCAGCAGCATCAGGAGCACAAGCAGGAGGTCCATAATTCATGGGATTGAATCACTCTCCTTCCTGTTTGAAAAGAAGAATTGGAAAAAGAATTAGAAGCACTTCCACGGGATGGAATATCCAGTGGCTTTCCTGATTCAAACATAGAGAAACCAAGATTAACTTGGAAGACAGAGAAAGTATATTCTTTAACTTGGAAAAGAAAAAAAGTATATTCGAATCACAACTCCTCCCTGTCCTGTAACTAGAGCCACAGAAAGCATAACCTGTTGTATTTATTCTTTTCTGATGCAAGATCCCTTCCATATTGCTTCAGTCTGATGTCACTGGAGAAGTAGAAGAGGTCTCAGAGAAAGGGGTTGGTGATAATTGCAATCAGAAGAAATTTCTCCCCTTGGGACCCTGAACTTCTTCCATGTAAGGAAGGGTAGCTGAAGAAAATCATGTTTGTAAAAAAATCACATATACACCCCTTGAGTGATTCTTCTGTAGTGGTCTTAGTCCTTCCTGTTAGGACATGTCCGGAAAGTGGTGCTGGAGCAAGAGACTTCAACAGCATTTCTTAATCCCATCTTAACTCCTAAAGGTGTTTGCGAATAGATTGGGCCAGTCCTTCTTAAAGACCCCAAATATCTATTTCCAAAGACTTCTTGTTGGAGGCTATTAAGAAAGATGGAGGGCTACTTCCTGCCTTTAAGAACATGTTTTCTCCAGTTCTCCTTTGGGGAAATATAATATTCTGCCTCTTTTAATATAACCAAATATATTTCATTATTTTGGGAGGAGGGTGGGATTCTCACAAGACTAACGTGGCTTATGGGCTTTGGAGTTGCATTTTAAGGGAAGTCAGCTAATGGGGGTTTGTGAAGCTTCGGTTTCCCTCCATGTGTTTCCAGTTTCTGGGGGAAGCCATGCAGGGTCTTTGCCTCCAAAGGGGGATCCAGCATTGCTGGGGAGGGGAAGGCTATGGGGGGGGCCTCCCTGGAGGGACCCTCTGGGGCTCTGAGGAAGGGGCATCCTGGGGGTCCCTCGTAGCCCCTGAAGACCCTGAAGGCTCTCCTGGGCAGCCGCTGCTCCCACTTGCCTAAGAGCCTCCACTGGAGTAGAACCTCTCTAGGGCAGCCATTTTTAGGTGGAGGAGGGGAAAGGCTCTTCCAGGACTTCAGCCTCCCCTCCCTCTGTATTTCTCTAGTTGTTTTTCTTCTTTTTCTCATCACACTTAAAACCATTTTTATTTCATCCTCATTTGAAATTCTCTCCCCTCTCCCACTTTGTCTTGGTCTGTTCAACTTCTCCTCCAGGAGGCTGATTGGTGGCTGAGTTCCCAGGCAACCATTCTTCCTTCCTTTTTGATTGGCTGCTGCTGGGTTGCCATGATGACAGGGATAGGCCAGGGGCAGGGGCAGCCACTAGGGAGAGAGAGGGGCGGGGCTTCTGTCTTCCCTCAGAACTGGAGGGGCTGAAGGGGGAAATCTCTCTTTTAGGGATAGCTGCTCAAATGAAGGGCAGAATCAGAGGAAGAGAAGATCCAAGAAACATTTTTTAAAAGTGTATTTTAAAGTGTTTTTTTTTAAGTGTCTTTGATGGAAGAAAAATAGGAAACAGAACTAAAAACAGAAAAAGGAGGAAGATGCAGTAAAATTGGACATTAAAGGAAAATAGTGCGGATAAAGAGCTTATAGAAATTAGAGAGCGGAAATAGAAAATGGTTTTAACATTAAGATTAATTTTGGCATTAGTTGGAGGAGGATCCAAAGTCGCAACAATATAGATATGCGGTCTCCATGCTCCAAGACTGCAGCCAATACTTTGCCGCTGTGTGGTTTAATCGGACCTAAACCATCCCAAAGAGATGGTGAACAGGAAGAATACGTCTTGCTGACCTCAGGGACATCGCAAAGTCCCTGATTGATGCAAGAGAAGTTCTTCAAGCCGGCAACAAAAAATCCAGCGAAGGCTGATGAAGTCGGGGCAGCTCAAAAACGGAAGGATACGGAAAGAGAAAGTGTTTCTAGCTAGTGAGGAACTTTTACCGTTTTAAAAAGAGACTGCCTATTAAAAAACTTAAAATTAATTTAAATTGAAGAACTGAAGAAATAAGCAGCAAAATTAAATTTGGAATGGTTTTGGACAGGGGGTTATCTTATTTTTTAATACTCATAGCTGTGCAACTTCCTTCACCCGATGTATTAAAATACGAAAGGCCAACGTTACCACCATACATTTATATGGAGCCACATCATCTGAGAAGTATCTTAAGGGTGGTTAAAAGGATTTAATCTGCTGCCCTAAGAAAATTCATATAAGGGTTGCTGAGCGAAAACCAAGACACTCAGGAAAAGGAGGAGTCAACAGAAGAGATGAAGGAGGAAAAGGACAAAGAAGAGATAATAACAAAAATAATAGTGATCAGTCTTCCGGTTCCGGTGGCTGATCGCGACGGGCAGGCTTTGCTCGCCCCGCGCTCTCCTGGTGGGCCCCTCACTCCTTAGGGGGCATAGGACGCCCCGTAGAGGCTCCTGCCAAAGGGGCGGCACCGCGGGGGATCCCCTGAGTTGGCGGCGGCCGGGGGGGGCCCGCATCGCCCTAGGCACCGGGAAGCATGATGGGGAGGCGCTCCGGCGCCTTCGTGAGGAGGCTGCTGGAAGAATGAGCAATCCAAAGGACGCGGTTGCTGTGCGGCAGAAACTTCTCCCCATTCCCTTGTTTGCTTTTAAAGAAACTGCCAGCTATACCTAAAACTGCTTTCAACTTGGTTTGGAGAAGCGCGGCTGGAGGGAGGGGAATTTCCCCCCCCCTCGGACAGGCGGCTGTAAACTGTTTTTGCTCTCAGCCCTGGAGGAGGAGGAGGGAGAGAGCCAATCAATGATTCCATGCTCATAGCAAAGGCTAATTTTGGATTATAACCTTATAAACGAAATGATGATCTGAAAACTTTTGGAACTTTGAAAACTTTCTGTTATGCCTCTTAACCCCGAAGCTGGCAGGGCAAGATGGCACACTTCCGTTGTCTTTATAAACAGTGAAAACTGACTCCACCTACAGAACTTCAGGCTTCCTGCCTTTGTCTCCGTGCGACTCAGATAAATCTCTTGCTGGTTTGGATTCCCTGGAGTAAGGACTTATTACTCTAATGCCAGAAATTGTGACCAGAAAAATCTCCTTCTGCCTGGACCTTTAGTCTCTCGAACTCTCTTGGCGGTTTCCCCTCCCTGATTGATCTCTCTCTGTATTGACTTTGAACTCTTTATTGCTCATACAATGCCTCCTAAAAAACCACCCCCGGGGAAGCCGGGCTTTGCTTCCTCTGCCCCGACATCTGCAGCATCCAGTCCCAGTACACAATCAACGATAACATCCCTGATGTAGCCTAAAACTAGTGAGACGGACTTTCAACAAATGTTTCAACAAATCTTAAAGGGACAAGAGGAGATAAAAAGTCAACTGAAGCAGATGAAAGAAGAGCTTAAAGAGAACCAGGACCAGACCAGTAAAAATTCACAGAGACTGGATCTTTTGGAGGGGGGGACGGCTGAGATGAGGGGGGAGATGGAAGGGGTGCAGAAGGGGAACAAAGAACTTGAGATCCACCAGATGAAAACAGAATTTGAAAGAATGTCTTTTTTTCTTAGATTTCAAAATGTGGTTGAGACAGATGATGAAGATTTAAGGGACATTATGACAAACATCTTGGCTGAATACATTCAGAAAGAGAAGCAACAGATGGGGTGGGAATTAGACCAGGTTTATAGAGTAAATTCAGCATATGCTAGAACACACAATGTACCCAGGGAAGTACACATCAAGTTTCTCAGAAAGACTACAAGAGATGAAATTCGGAGTGCACAAAGGGGGCAAGTTTTGAAATACCAAGATAGAGAAATAACCATTCTGAAACAGATCCCCAAGAAAGTGAGGGAGAAAAGAAAAAATTATTCGCAATTAGCGAAGAAACTTTACCAGAAGGGGGTGTGGTTCAGATGGCTGATGCCTGAAGGTATGCTAATATTCTGGGAGGATACAAGAGTTTGAATTAATACAACCATAGAGGCTCAGGCCTTTATGGAAAAAAACAAAGCACTCCTAGATAAACCAGATGATCTTACAACAGACATACAGGACACGGGAGGGTCCAGAGCTCTGCTGGCGGGGGGAGAAGGGGCAATACCAAGGAAACTCAGATCACAAAAATGAACAAGAAAATCTGCTTGATATAAATTGATTGAAACTACTATATGAATTTATATGCTGACTAAATATTATTATTTTGTACTGAATTTTGTTTAAATGTATACTATGTGTATGGGGGGAGGGGACACCTGCCGCATATTGCAACTGCCAAAATTTGTAACCTTTTCCATCACCCCTTTCCTTTTTATTTCCTAAAAACCAATAAAACTTTGTTTTAAAAAAATAATAATAGTGATCAGTGAAATTAATAAGGCGGGAAATATATTAAGAGAGCTGAAAAGAATATTTGAAAGTGTATAGAGGACTAGGTAGAAATCCTAGAAATCAGGCAGTGGAAAAGGGTAGAAGTGGGAGGAATACTTGGAGTGAATATTCAAGCAGCAGATTTAGACAGAGATAAATATTTGAGAGATGTATTTGGAAGGCAAGTTAAAAAAAAACAAAGCAACCCAAATATTGAATAAAGCAAGAGATGATGGATAGATTTTATTTTATCTTTTTACTGTTGTTTTGACTTGCTTTTCTCTTTCCCTCTTTTTTCTTAAAGAATAGCAATTAAATTGCTATTGTGGAGCAGGAAGAGATGATGGATGGGTTAATTCTCTTTTTTGCTGCTGTTATGATTTGCTTCTCTTTCTCTCTCTTTCCCTTTGCTCATTGCTTTTTTTTCCAGAGAGATGACATGATTAGAAGTTAAATAGAAAAGAAAAAAGAGTCTTTTAATAAATGGTGACATGATTAAAAGCTGGAATAAGTGATAGAAATAAGAGAAGGGGGAATATTAGTGTATACATTTTTAAATAATAAAATGGAAGTAATAATAAGAAAAAATATGAAAATTGAACAATGATAGATTGCACATTAATATAAATGTGTATTATTACTAGAAATACATAATGTAACAATTATGAATAATTTTATCAGCTTTCTTTGTATTAGAATGTATGACACCCAGATGCCACACTGTTCAACCTTTGATTTGATAAATTTATAAAAAATAAACAAAATCATAAAAATCAAAAGCTAGGAGGAGGAACCAAACTGCTTGTCACTTAAATCTTTTCAATTCCATCCCTTCAGTTTTTCTTATGTGGAAAAATCCTTTATTTCAATATTAGAGTCCAAAAGCAAAGGGGAGTGAGTAAATGAGCAATCTGCCAGTATTTATCTCTCCTAAATCTGTTTGGAATGAGTCAATGATTTCATATTTATCTAAGTGAAGCCCAGGAACTATTGGGCTAATGTTAATGTCTACATCCATTTTCATGGATGCTTCATTCCAATATATTTTCTTTCACATTTCTTCTTTGTCTGCTTAGTCTCTGCCTCAGTCCCAATGTGTGGAAAGTTGTCATCCTGGGTTTGTCAAGCGGAAGCGAGAAGGAGAGCCTGCTTGCTGCTATGACTGCATTCCTTGTCCTGAGGGGACTATCTCTATTCATGAAGGTGGGGGACACCAAGGAAAAGGGCAGGCCTTGTGGACGTGGATTCATCTGAGACACTGCCATACTAAAAACAGTTATAAGACAGATTGAAGCTCAATGGTTTTTTGTTTTTCCTAGCAGTTTGGCAGTTCAATTCTCACCAGCTGAAGGTTGACTCAGCCTCTTCCATCCTTCTGGGGTCGGTAAAATGAGGACCCAGATTATTGGGGGCAATAGGCTTACTTTGTAAACCACTTAGAGAAGGCTGTAAAGCACATGAAGTGGTTTATAAGTCTAAATACTATTGCTATTATCTTCAAACTGCACAATTTCTTATCTAGAGGGAGGAATAGAAGAAAAACCTTGAGGGAAGGCCTAGGAAGAGATAGGAGGGTGAAGCAGATTGAACAAACTTCTCTACTGCCACAAAGAAAAAAATCTTCTGCTTTTTAGTTTGGATTTTAGTTTCCAGATTATTTGCAGAACTATTTTTTTCTAGCTAATTAGATTTCAAAAGATAGGCATCCAGAGTCAAGTATATGATCTGGCAGGATCCAGGAAATGTGTTGAGAAAGATTAACTGATTCATTATCTAACTCTAATAATGTAGGTTCTGCAAATTACAGAAGAAATCATTCAGATTCCAGGACTTTTTCCAATTTCATAAATTATAAAAATATATCTGATTTTTTTTAAAAAAATGATATTTTCTTACATTTCTGTAGAGATTTTAAGCAATGTTACTTGGAAAACACTGCTAGTAACAAATGTTATCCCAATAAAATATTTCTTGAAAAGTAAAAGTACTGAATATTGCTTTTTTTGTTTACTCAGATACAGAAAAATGCACCAAATGTCCAATCGAAAAATATCCAAATGTGGACAGAATCCAATGTATCCCCAAATTTATAGCCTTCCTATCTTATGAAGAACATCTGGGAATCATTCTGGTTTCTTTTGCCCTATTCTTCTTCTTAGCCACAGGCCTTGTTTTAATCATATTCATTAAACATCAGGAAACTCCCATTGTGAAAGCTAACAGCCGAGACCTCTCTTACATCCTCCTGGTCTCCCTACTGCTTTGCTTCTTGTCTCCTTTTCTCTTCATTGGTCAACCAAGGAAAGCCACTTGCCTTCTCCGACAAACAGTTTTCAGCATCATCTTCTCAGTTGCCGTTTCTTCTCTCTTGGCCAAAACCATGACAGTGGTGCTGGCTTTCCTGGCCACAAAACCAGGAAACCAAGTGAAGAGATGTTTGGGGAAGAGCTTGGCCAACTCCATCATCCTTTCTTGTTCTAGTGTCCAAATTATGATCTGCTCCATCTGGTTGGGAATTTCTCCCCCATTCTGTGACTCAGACTTTCATTCCCAGCCTGGAGAGATCATCCTGCAATGCAATGAAGGCTCTGTTTTCATGTTCTACATCACCCTCAGCTACATGGGCTTCCTGGCTGCCATCTGTTTTACAATGGCTTTCCTGGCCAGGAATCTCCCTGGAGCCTTCAATGAAGCCAAACTGATCACCTTCAGCATGCTGGTCTTCTGCAATGTCTGGGTCTCCTTCCTGCCCACCTACCTGAGCACCAAGGGGAAATACATGGTGGCCATGCAGGTCTTCTCCATCTTGTCCTTCAGTGCTGGTCTGCTGGGCTGTGTCTTCATCCCCAAGTGCCACATTATCATTTTGAGGCCAGACTTGAATACAAAAGAGCATCTTACGACCAGAAGAAATGTATAAATGTGAGTTAGAGGAATTTCCACACTCAACACATTCCAACAGGCCAAACATAGACATTGTTTCAAACTGCCCCCGTACATGAGCTGGGACAACAATTTTAAGTGAAATAATCAAAGGGCCAGTGGAAGATAGGATCCTCTATCCTTATCCAGTATAATTGCAAGATTATATTTTAACCTCCTCCACATACATACATATATTTATAGTTCTATTTATATTTGTATTTTATCTGTGATTTATTGTGGACTGTACACTGCCCCGAGTCCCTTTTTGGGAGAGGGGGCGGTTTAGAAATGTGAAATAATAATAATAATAATAATAATAATAATAATAATAATAATAATAATAATAATAATAACAACAATAACAATAACAATAACAATAACAATAACAATAATAATAATGTGAATACTCGAGGTGTTCTGTCCTTACCATACGTTAGTTTGTGTGCAGCTCAACATGAACCTAAACCCACCTATCCTCCAATAAAACAGACCATATGCGTAGATCTGAAAGCTTTTTTGAAAGAACAGGATATGGTGAAACTGGGGAAAATAGGAATACATACAATGAAAACCAAACACAAGATAGGCAGTATTGAGTTACTGCTGAACATAACAATTAATACATACAAATATTTTAAATCTCACCAACGATGCTCTATGTGTGGATGTGTTTCTCCTTGGATGACCATGTGCCACAGATTAAGATGGATTCTTCTTTGTGCGTCTCCAAATGCTGTATAGGAAATGAAGTCTGGCTTCCCAGCATGCACTTGTTTGAGAGTGAGGGCTGAGGGTTAGATCAGCTTCAAACAATGTAATTGGTATTGTCTCTCCAGCCACTAGATGGGGCTAGTGAGCAACAACATATATAAAATTTATATGCTGAGGCATGACATCTAAATGATCCAGCTGGTCAAATTATGTAGAAATAAAACGAGAGCTGAAATTCATCCATATAACAGTTTTACCAAACAATTCCCAAAGAATTGAGAGTGAAAGGATTAGAGCATGCAGAGAGTGTAACTAACTCAGCTTTGATATTCTTGCTGAGCTGAGCTTCATTGTAGCCTAAAATGCACCACCCGCAGAGTTAAAAACTCCAGGCTAAATGCCAACCTTAGCCTTCCTAAGTAGCCTTCCTGTAACTTTAAAATATGTATTCTGATTGCTGTAACTACCTAATTTGAGATAGCAGCCAGAAAATGTGTACCCCTTTTTCCTTGTGAGCCCTATTGTTCCTAAGCACTGGGAAAATCATGAATTTGCATAAAACAATGGATAAGAAATTATGTTTCTAAACAATGACGAGCTATGCCTGAACTATATGTAAACTATAAAAAGAAAAAAAAGTTTTAATTAGTGTGCCTGCCTTTTCCCTCTCTGACTTCCTGTTTGAGGCAGAAGATTAAGGACATCCAATTTTAGTTTTGATCAAAAATAAAGCCGAATTTCGGTAGCCTCGTGTTCAGATTCTCTTTGGGATTAATTTAGATTCTGAGCTTCATAACCGCTACCCTAATAGAGAGTATCCATATTTAAGTGTCCTATAAATGTGGTGTAAGGGAGGGAGGTGGGATTGCGCAGAAATACTCCTTACTAAGTTGCAACAATTCATCTATTATTATTATTATTATTATTATTATTCACATTTATAGACCGCCCCCTCTCCCGGAAAGGACTCGGGGCGGTGTACAATCACTAAAATACGTTATAAAATACATACATAAAACAGTTAAATAATTAAATACGTAGGTGAAGGAGGTTGTGAGACTGTAATAGAATAATAAATATAATACATTAAAAGCTTATTAAAACCCCAAACCCAATTAAAATAAATAAATCCCCGGGAGGTAAAACTAAGAAAGTGCCAGGCCAGCTGATTGAAATAGGTGAGTCTTTAACTTTTGCCGGAAGGAACGGAGGTCGGTGGTAGTTCGAATGTCTGGGGGGAGGTCATTCCAGAGGGTTGGGCCCATCACAGAGAAGGATCTACTCCTAGGTGTCGCCCGCTGGCATTGCCTAGCAGACGGCACCAGGAGGAGCCCCTCCCTGTGTGAGCGGATAGGTCGCAGGGACGTGTGTGGTAGGATGCGATCCTGCAGATAACTAGGTCCTCTGCCATGGAGCGCTTTAAAGATGGTGATCAATACCTTGAAACGCACCCGAAAGGCCACAGGTAGCCAGTGCAGCTCGCGCAGGAGAGGTGTTACGTGGGAGTAACGTGTACTTCCCATAATAACCCGCGCGGCTGCGTTCCATCTCATTCTTCTGATGGTGGACACTCCATACTTATATATCAAAGGGATTTTGGAGGTCTTCTAGTCCAACCCCCTACTTAGACAGGAAACTCTATACCCTTTTCAGACAAATGGCTGTCCAATCTTTTTTTAAAAACCTCTAATGTTGGAGCACCCACAACTTCTGGAAGCAAGTTGTTCCACAGATAGATTATTCTGTCTGAAATTTCTCCTTAGTTCTAGGTTGCTTCTCTTCTTGAATAGTTTCCATCTATTGCTTCCTGTCCTGCCTTCTGGTGCTGTGGAGAATAGGTTGACTCTGTCTTCTTTGTGGCAGTCCCTCAAATATTGGAAGACTGCTATCCTGTCACCCCAGTCCTTTTTTTAAATTAAACTAGACACACACAATTCCAGAAACCGTTATTTATATGTTTTAGCCTCCAGTCCCCTAATCATACTTGTTGCTCTTCTAGAGTCTCAACATATTTTTTACATTGTGGCGACCAAAACTGGATGCAGGATTCAAGTGAGTTCTAACCAAGGCATTGAGAGATGAAGATGGATCCTGACCTGATTCAGAAAACCTGTTCTTAACTTTTGGAAATGGAAGTTTGCAAGGACACCCTGTTCAAAGAAATTATCACATAGTTTCCCAAATTTAGCAGAAAGATGTTGGGTTGGGAGTATCTCCCTTCTTGGCTTTATCATGGTTGTATCTTTCTAGCACCCAAAACGTTCCAGCCTTCCTCAAACCCTTTTTGGACCTGGATAAATATTCAGAATTTAAGGACTGTGCCACAATCTGCACCTTTAACCAATGTGGAGAAAGTCAGTTTTTGCTGATGCACCTGCAGGGACATGTAGTAATATGGCCAAGTTTTATAGTGTCTTCTGTTATTTTGTTGTTCTGGAGAGAAACTGTTAACCATATACATGTGCCCATTTTCTTCAAACCATGCATGGGATTAACTAGTTTTCTAAGATTGATGTTAAAGGGTTTTAAAAAACTTTACTTGCTTATTTTTTTTAATTTGTTTTTCTTCTCTGTGTTCTCTTTGGAATGATGTATTTCTTGACAGTTGGTCTAAGACTACAGCTGAGCTAAACTTGCACAGAACACTGGATTGAATTCAATTCAATTCTTGCAAGCCTCTTTCACCTCTGTGGCTCTAGGTATAATCTTTTTTGCTATATTGTATACCTGAACTTTTTCTTACTTATTAAATATATAAATTTTCTGCAAGGATTGAAAATGTTTACAAAAAATAGGTATGGAAGATCAATAATCTTCAGGAAAAATCTGGAGCAGAATGTTTAAATCTCACTTTATTTTAGAGTTGTGTTTTCAACATCTTTTTTGTAATGTTTTGACCAAAGCCTGTAAAGGAAAGACCCAATCTAGAATGAAGGAGAAATGTCCTGACAGTTGGAACAATGAGCCCCCTGCTTGAGCAAAGGGTTGGACTAGAAGACCTCCAAGGTCCCTTCCAACTGCCATTCTGCTATTCGGTCTACAGTCGCTGTGGAGACATTTCCAATTCCTAAAAGAAAAACCTTACACATTTATTTAAAAAAGGAATTGTAAATTGTAAGTGTTTTCAACAAATGCCAAAATTCATCTTCCTACTAAAATAATAAAACTGTTTCCTATTTCAGCTATTTTCTATAAGCTCCTTATCCAGACTATTTCCTTTTATTGTGCAATTTTACATCCATCTTCCTATCTTTTATCTGTTTTTAGTTTCTGTTCCCTATTTTCCTTCTCTCAAGGTCTTTTCCCTTTATTTTTAAAATATTTTTTTAAAATATTCTTTCATATTTTCCTATCCGGGGCTGCATCTGAGGAAGGTTTTTCCCTGAAAGAGAGAAGATTTTGCCTTCAACTCCTCCAGTTGTGAGGAAAGACAAAAGCCCCGCCCCCTCTCTCTCCCTAGTGGCTGCCTCTCTTGCTGGCCTGCCCCTGTCATCATGGCAACCCAGCAGCAGCCAATCAAACAGGAGGGAAGAGGCTATGGTTGCCTGGAAACTCACCCACCAATCAGCCTCAAGGAGAAGGGGTTGAACAGACAAAAGTGGGGGGAGGGGGAGAATTTCAAATAAGGATAAAATAAAAAGGGTTTTAAGTGTTATGATAAAGAGGTAAAAACTCCCAATGCTCTGCTTTCCCCCCTCAGTGCCTTATGTGTGGAAGGGAGTGGCAGTGGAGCATGGGTCCCCCTTCCCTCCCTCCCGTGGGGTGAAAGGCATCCTTCATTTCTCCCATTGCAGAGAGACTGGCTCAGGCAGGGACAAGCAGCCACAGGATTCAGCCAAAGGTCCACAAAATCAGCTCAGACAAAGGCCTGGGATTTGCATCCCCCCTTTGGCCTACAGAGCCAGCCATGAGCCCATAAGAATCTGACAGAAGCCCATAGACCATTAAAGGACATGTCCTTGCACAGGAACAGGAAGCTCAGAGAAGGGGCAAAGAGGGGATAAAAGCCCTCCCACCCTAAACTCCATTTGCCCAGAATCACTTGTGGTTGGTGGTTCTGCTCCCTCAATAAAGAGAACCTTTCTTTCCAATCAGCCTCCCTTTTATCTGCAGTGCCTTAGCTGGGAACTGAACCAGATGGGTTTTCCTTCCAACAAATGCAAAGCCCCCATGACTAGATTTTAATTAACACATTTTTGGGGGGGAGGGGGTCTCTTGCTCACACTGTTGCATTAATCTTTTTGTGTTTGTGCCCTTCATCATTAACTTTAAAAAGAATTAAAATTTGGCTCTAACTCCATAGGAAGCCATTTCAGTTCTGTGACATGTTCAGGCGTGAAATAATCCCCAGGGTTTTCTCTTTAACCTCCATGCCAACAAATATCACACTTCTTCTCCTTCTTCAGCCACAGGTGCCATGTATTCCCTCTGGGGACTCCAATTTCAAGCATGGAGCTTTCAAACCTCTCAATTCTTGGTGACCGATTTAATTCCATCTCTATCTTATCATTTTGAACCCTGTGGGGATTGTTTCCCTTCCGTTTCTCTCCAGAGAAAAGCCCCACAAACTCTGAGTCCAAGAACTGGTTGAATTAGCCAGGGATCTCTAGTGAGAAGGAGAATTGTTATCCTCAGAGTTTCATCTCTGCTCTTTGGCCGAATCCTCCAGGGGAGACTTTGGGCAGAGACAGAGGGAGTCAGCTGCAGTTCCCTTCTCAGACTCACCCAGAAGGCCCTAAATGGAAAACTTTCCCAGTGGAAAACTTTGCTTTAGGCAAAAAGTGTCACTGGATGATTTCAGACTTTGGACTTCCCTCCCCACTAAAGATCAGGGCTCTCTGTCTTCCTTCACATCAAAGTGTTTTACCCTGCAGAAAATAACACATTGGGTGCCCTGCTCTCATCCCTGGTCACAGATCAAAAATTTTGAATCCCATTTCTGACACGAGTTTCTGTAGAATCAGTACACTGGACCCAAAGTGACCAATCAGGGCAGTGTTTATTACACGTTACATACTGGGAGTGGATCTTGTCCACAACAGAGAGAAATTCCCTCAGACAAAGGTATGCATTCACATCCTCCACTCATATCCCACTCATACTGCTGTGGGATTTTAATGAGCTTTTAATATTGTGAATGTTAAAGTTGTAATCTGCTCAGTGGAACTTATAGGTGAATGTGGCAGCCTTATACATTTGTTTAATACAAATATATAAATATGTATACATTGCAGAAAAGAGGGCGAAATGATGCAAAACAGGAGGAGAAAATGGGTTATACGTACATAAATAATAACATAAGAAATCTCAGATTATTTCTTGCCCTTCTGTTATCTTCAAAAAAATGGTCTTAGTTCTAAGGAGCCTTTTCATCGTCAGATTCAGGGATTGCTGTGGGAATGTTCTGATAAAACTTCCCACAGGTCAATAGGAACTGCAAAGCTACATTCCTTATGCCTCCATTTGCTTAATGGAAAAACTGATTCATCTGGAAACTGACTTTACCCACATTATCAAGACTAAAAATAAGACTTAATATATTATTATTGGTCTGTTTAGGAATACAGAAGAATAGGAACAGGAGTAGCTTTAGGAATAGGAGGGATATCTGTTCTACCTGTGCATCTTCCTCCTCACCTCTTCCCTCTTTTATCGATTTTAAAACAATTTTAGTGATACTATTTATTATTCGAATGTTTTAAAGTTTAACTTGTTTTTATTGATTGTAAGCTTTATAGAGTCATCTTTAGGCAAGAAGAGAATCATATAAGTTCAATACATAAATCTTAAATGATCAAAACCTGTTGATTAAGACTACTAAATGCCATTTTTGAAAAATAATGAACTTGTAAAAGTTATTTTTCTATTTTATTTTGACATGAGATGTTCTTTGGTATTCAGATCTGGCCTAAAAATAATAATGAAGCATTTAGGGATGAAGATGCAGCTCAGCAGTCCAGCACTGGAGGCCAAGATGGAGAAAACCTGAACAGCCACCGTGTACTTCCCCTTGGTGCTAAGGTAGGCAGGCACAAAGGACACCCAGACACTGCAGAAGACCAGCATGCTGAAGGAGATCAGCTTGGCTTCATTGAAGGCCCCAGGGAGATTCCTGGCCAGGAAAGCCACCGTGAAGCAGACAGCAGACAAGAAGCCCATGTACCCAAGGGCAACATAAAACATGGTGACAGAACCTTCGTTGCATTGTAGGATGATCTCTCTAGGTTGGGAGTGCAGGTCAGAGTCAGGGAATGGGGGGAAACTGCCCAACCAGATGCTGCAGATGACAACTTGGAGACCAGAACAAGAAAGGACAATGGAGTTGGCCAAGCTCTTCCCCAACCATCTCTGCACTTTGTTCCCTGGTTTTGTGGCCAAGAAGGCTAACACCACTGTGATCGTTTTGGCCAAGATGGAAGAAATGGCAATGGAAAAGACAATGCTGAAGGCTGTTTGTCGGAGGAGGCAGGTCACCCTCCTTGGCCGGCCAATGAACAGGAAGGAGGTCAAGATGGAAAGCAGGAGGGAGACCAGGAGGATGTAGGAGAGGTCCCGGTTGTTGGCTTTGACAATTGGGGTTTCCATGAATTTAATGAAGATCCCCAAGCCAAAGCCTGTGGTTAAAGAGAGGAGGAAAACAATGGAAGTCAGGATGAGCCCCAGATTTTCCTTGTAAGAAAGATAACTTTTAATCTTGGGGATACAGTGAACTCGCTTGGTGTTTGGATGTTGATCATCTGGACATTTGGTACATTTGTCTGCATCTGAAAAAGAGCAAGAGTTAAAGTTCCTTTAACATGTCCTTTAATCAAATGCATTGTTTGGGTAACATTATTTTTGTTGTGAATAACTATGTTTTGGTGAAGACAGTATGTGTATCTTCATTTCTCTCCATCTAGAACAGCTAAATATGTCTTTTCTTTTTTGTTGTCACCATTTCATCAATGAACGTTGAGAGAGAAGGAAGGAAGGAAGGAAGGAAGGAAGGAAGGAAGGAAGGAAGGAAGGAAGGAAGGAAGGCAGTTCTACTATTTTACCTTTTCACTGCTGAACCTCTAGAAAATTGGAGCCCAGCCTTTTGTCAATGTCTTAAGGCAGCAAGAGAATTCAATTTATAATGGGATGAAGACATGTGAGAGATTGCTTAGTATAGCTTATGCCAGATGAATTAGATAATCAGCCCTTTTGTCATGGAGCTAAATAACATTAGGTAAAGGTGAGGATGAATTGGATCTGGAGTGAGGATATTAAAATGCTTTCCTATATTTTCTACAGTATAAGCAACAACAGCTTTGCACAAGGTCAAGAAGGAAGTTAGCTTCTCTTCTCTTCTCTCCTCTCCACTTCTCCTCTCCTCCTTTTAGGTCAGGAGTGAGACAATGGATCTAAAGAAGAGCCTCTAGGAGAACCCATGGAATGTCACCCTCAGGAAAAAAATGTTCATGGAAAATGTCAGCATTATCATCCTCCCAAAAAGACTTTCTCCTGCTGTCACTCACCTTCCATTGTGGAGATGGTTCCTTCTGCACATGGGCGACAATTGTAGCAGCAGATGGGCTTCCCTTCCTGAGCCACCTTCATGAATCCAGGAGGACAGCTTTCCACACATCTGGAAGGAGGGAAGGGCTGGGCAGAGAGGGGGAAATTTAAAAAATCCACAAATGAATTATTGTATTTTCCAAAAGAAGTAAAAGGAAAAGTTTGGAGCTCTCCAGTTCAAGGCTTCTCTTTGCTAACTTTGAAGAGGTCGTCAAGTCTAATTCCTTGCTCAAGCAGGAGACCTTATACCATTACGGACAAATGGCTGTCCAATTTCTTCTTAAAACCCTCCAGTGGTGGAGCACCCACCACTTCTCTAGGCCAGATGTTCCACTGATTAAGTGTTCTTACTGATGGGTGATTTCTCCTTAAGTCTTGCTTGCTTGGATCTCTCTTTCATCAGCTTCCATCTGTTACTTCTTGCCTTGTCTGCTGATGATTTGGAGAATGGGTTGAGACCTTTTCTATGACAGCCCCCAAATATTGGGAGACTGCTATCATGTCACCCCTAATCTTTCTTTTCGTTTGAATTGGCATTTCCAGTTTCCACAACCGTTGGTGATATAGTTGAGCCTCCAGTCCCACAATTATCTTTGTTACTCTTGTCATGTACATACTCAAGGGAAAGTTGGAAGGATTCTCTGCTTTGGAGAAGGAAATAATGTTGCCCTATGATTTAAGCCTTGCTCCCCCACAGAAATTGATAGACTACTAACTAGAAGTAAGGATATTTTTCTCAGACACCTGAAGAGGTAACGAAAGAAGATGTTTCCTCTCTGGGAAGACTGAAATGACATCCCTGCCCCAATTCTGCAATCCTCTTGGTGAGACCTTCAGAAAGGGTTGAATAAAGTCTTTCCCCCACCTTGTCTAGCATTTCCATCACTGCAGTAGCATTCTGGTGGATCATCAACTTGAAATCTTGGTTTCCCTCTCTTTCTAGACTTCCAAATGTCACTTGGTTGATAGATATATTAGATAAAATAATCCAATGCATAATGTCCAGGTCTGCCACCAGCTCTCCATCTAAATATACTCCATTGATGCAATTATTATAAAACTGAGAGTTTTGAAAGAAGGAATGAAGCTGGAATGGAAGAGAAAAATGACCATGTTACAAACGACATAGAAAGCTCTATGGCAAAAAAAAATCCTCCGTTTGGACTGGAATGATCTGTACTGAGGAATATGCAATAAAATATCTATTAAAAGGACTAAAAATGACCATTCAAAGCAAAGACTGATAAAAGTTGTCATTTATCTCTCCCCATTCATAACTGTCACTGCAGAGGGAGATTAGAAAACCAAAGGGAAGTTTAAGAAAGGAGACTCCCAGTGTGAGCTAGTGAGTTAAAGTGAAAACCCTGAAGGAAGGGGATGCAGTGCACAAGCACATTGAAATAATTCTGCCAGTGAGGTCAACATGAAATAAAATGCCCCACAGAGAAACAAGGCTATAAAGAACTGTTTAACGATCAATGGGAGGATAGGAAGAGAAAAATCTTGGCTCACCTTGGGGTTAACTATCGGAGCTTTTGCTCTAGTAGCATGTTGTGCTTACGAATCTTGCATTATCACCTTGCATTGAAGTGATAGATGGGCTATTTGGTTTGGAGAAGAGACCCCAGATCCTCACTGGGAAAGATGGTTCTCTCTCACCAGTTAAGGTCATCTCCGTGCAATTTTATGCAACGTCTATGGAATGTTTTATGGAATGTTCTTCACTCTTGCTCCTTCTAGACTTTCTCCTAGTTAAACCTTTCATGTTGTGAGCTGACCTCAGCCCTCTTAGCTTCTTGGCCCAAAGATGTTTACCGCTTTTTGACGTCTCAGATCCTGCTGAGAATTTAAAGCAGGGAAAGAGGAATCCAAAGGGGGGGGGGGTCTTAGCACAGGAATGAGACCCCTCTGAGTCAAGGCTCCTTTGAAGCAGAGGGGCAGCCCAGGAGGTGAGAGGATCAGAGTGTTTAACTGCCTAATATGGACAGCACATTTTCTGAGGTTGGGTGGGACGGGGCAGTGCTCCTGCTTGTGAAGAAAAGAGTCCACGGTAAAAGAGCTGAATGTAAATCAGAAATTAGCAAGAAGCTTTTGTTAAAAAACAAAACAAAAGAAGTTGGAGGCTAAACATATGAAGAACGGCTACAGGAATTTGGTATGTCTTGTCTAGTGAAAGAAAGAACTGAGGT
This sequence comes from Natrix helvetica, assembly GCF_964273705.1. Lineage (NCBI taxonomy): Eukaryota > Metazoa > Chordata > Lepidosauria > Squamata > Natricidae > Natrix > Natrix helvetica. Next base: position 368,981,624 of record NC_138548.1, read on the forward strand.
GATATGAGGGAGTTTCCAATATTTGAGTGGCTGCTACAAGGATGAGGGGATCAAACCATTTTCCAAAGCAGCTGAAGGCGGGACAAGAGGCAATGGGTGGAAACTAATTAAGGAAAGAAGCAACGTAGAACTTAGGAGAAATTTCCTAACGGTGAGAACAATCAACCCATCCAATGGGTTGCCTTCAGGAGTTGTGGTTGCTCCATCACTGGAAGCTTTTAAGAAGAGACTGGACAGCCATTTGTCTGAAATGGTATAGGGTCTCCTGCTTGAGCAGGGGGTGGGACTGGATGACCTTCATGGTCCCTCCAGCTCTGTTGTTCTATGTTTTAGAAATGAGCAAGATAAAATGAAAGCAACAGGAAGACCAATGGAAAGTTGGAATTCAATTTAATTTTTCTACATTCTGACTAAATTATTACTATTGTCAGAATAGTTGCACAGTTGTTACAATTGTAAAATTGATTCTCAACTCCAGAGCTGTGAAAAAGAAAATAAGTACCTGCCAGGCCTTCAGCACTGGAATTTTGAAGTTTCTAATATTTTTAAATGTTGTCCTCCTGGATCTGGATAAATAAGCTGTATTTAAGGCCCGTCCCACAGCCCAGACTGTGTTGTAAATGAAATAGCTGTCCAGAGTCAGGATCCGATCCTGTTCCTCCTTCCTCAGAGTTTCAAGGTCTACTTTCTGCTTGCACCGTCTCCAGACTTTCACCGAAAAGGCATCCTTGGTGTAGGAGCACAAGAAAAAGTTCTCTAACAAGTGCTCCATGGAATCATAAAGCTCCATGGACCAATCATACTTTGCCATTTGATTTGTCTTCATAAGAAAGGAAAAAATGCTATGGAAGTATTGAAAGGGAGTTTCTTTATCTTTCAGATAACGACTTAAGCCCCAGAGGATTGTTGTGATCATAACTTTTCCTCTAAGAGGTTCAGCAAAAAATGCAAATATCTGATGCATAATTTTAAACCCTGAAACACATGTATTCCTGTCTGCACCATAAATAAAGACGTTCACTTTTCTCCACCTGAGGTATTGTTTCATGTATATACATGTTTTCCCAATAGCTGTGGGAAGGGTTTGTGATATAACTGAGCAAATGCCATTCCTGACCAGAATAGAAGTCATCGTCCTCATGAACCTTTGACCATTATCAGTGTCTGGAGCAAGGAGACCAACCAAGGTCCACCTGAAATGGAGGAGAAGCTGGACCATCCCTGGGTACTGGGCTCCTTCAGAAGGGAGCAGGGGGTAGAAGAAAGGAAACTGAGTTTTATCACTCAGAATCAGGGAGTCAAAACTGTAACTGATCTGAAAAGGAAAACGAAGAAACTCTATTTTACTGAAGAGCAGGGGGGGGGGAAACAGCTTTAATGGAGGAATTGTTTCACTCCTTGTAATGAAGAACTTTCCCTAGACACATTCAGAAGAGTTGTACAATCTGCTTTAAGAGTGGGCCAGGGAGAGGATTGTCTTCTCTGCTCCTTCTCTGCCATTTGATAGAAACTCTATCCTTACTTCATGCAATTCCCACAATGGAACTTTGCTCTTCATTTACAAGAGAGGCTGTGTGGCTGTATGTTGCATGTCTACAAGTGGTTTTCCCAACAAAGACACACCTGTGGGATTTTGTAGGTTCCCAACATGGTTGAAATCTGGAAGGAGATGTCAGTGTCAACCTCTTCCAGAACAGCCACTGTGTTTCTCTGCCTTCCACAGCTGTAGTTGGGAACGTTGGCCTTTCCCTCCGAAAGCAGGTACAGCAAAGCCTCTGAGGTCATATCTGCTCTGAAATAATTGTCATAGATGTTGTATCCCAGGGTGACATTGAACGAAATGTTGGGATCCTTGTTGATTGCTTGGATCGCAAAAAGGAAGGACAGGATTTTCCAGTACTCTGTTAATGCTTCCCTGAAAGTATGAATATATCAGGACATAATCAATGAAAGGGACATGTCATTTAACTTTTCTTTCAACAATTGTATTTCTAATCCACGTAAGGTTGAGAGGTTTGGAGGCATTTTCAAATCTCCAAAATATATATTTATCTCACCTATCTGAATGGAACTCTAGGATTCTTTCCATTTTTCTTTCATTTAGGAATGCATATTATGTCTGGATGTATTTAGTTATAGCTATATTATGTCTGAGTTTATCTAGTTTATCTAGTATTACTTCCCTAACTCTTTTTATATTTAAATTGATTAAGAATTTTTCCAAAAAATGAAATGTTAATCAAAAGGGAAAAAAAGGAAATAAATAAATAAATGAGAATTCAAGAAATAAAGGAGAGAAAAATAACCTGATTTCCAACCTTCTTTTCAACAGAAATTTTTCATTTCTTTAAATTCTTTAAATTTTTCACAGTCTAGTCTCCCACTCTGAGAATTCCATGATTCTTCCATCCTTGAGCATACAGCAGCCTTGCTGCAATTAGCATACATAAAATCCATCTGCTATGAATGCTTTTTAATTCATTGTTCAGAAGTCCCAATAAAAAATAATTCTGGTTTCTTCACAATTTTTTGCCTTTCTAATTCTTTGCATGATTGTGTCAATTTGTATCTAAAATGTCTTAGTTTTCTCACCAATCCACCCTGCCTGATACAATGTTCCTCTATGCTTTTCACAATTCCTGCTTTTGTTTCAAATATGTTTTACACGGTTTTGATAAAGTCTCTGGTGTCATATACCAAGAATAGAACATTTTATTTTTTTCTAAAAAAGCATTCTCTTAAATTATGATAGTGCAAATTGAATACCAGTTACCCAAATTCTATCCATTTAATTTCCAAATTTAACAGTGCATTCAGTCAGGCAAATTTAATTTGTTCATCTTCTGTTTCAAATGCTTAAAACTTTATACATTTTTGTTAGTTACATGTTCACCATCTGTACATAATTCAGTTTTAAATTTAGCTTTAGCTTATTGTTCATATTATCCTTATTCTTGCTGTTGATTAAGATTTCAGACTGCTTTTCCATTTCTTTCAGTCCTTTTGCCTATTTATCTTTTCTAATAATTAACAATTGGAAGAGTGACAATTGGAAAGGGAACATACAGAGACACCCAAAATGGCACAAAAAATGAGCAGCTATGACTGTTAACAAATGGGATAAGTGCTCAGTTGCTGAAGGTGTTTATATGTCCACAATAGAGACTTAGCTGACATTTAATTCATCGTCTGATAAAGATAGTGGCAATCACTCAAATGGGATTCAGGCATTTAAGAAAAGTCAATTCTGAAATGGGATCCATTCATTTAACAGGTGGTACAGAATAAAATTGAGGATATCTCATTTTTACTTCAGAGGAAAAAACAACATTTCTGCATTTTTCTACCCATTCTGATGACCTTATTGGGCATGAGAGTGGTAGAAGAGAAGAACCACCTTCTCTTCTCCATCCAAAGTCCACCTCTCCTGAGAGGATGTCAAGAAAAGCAGAAGCTGCTTCTTCAAGGTCAAGAAAAATAGAAAACCTCTACTGGTTATTTAGTTGAGAATTTCAAATCAGGTTCATCAACTGAAAAGGATGATCCAAGGACGAAATGAGACAGAAAGAGAGAAAAACTAGCAAATCAAAGAGATCACTCATTGTAAGAGAGGTGGCTGGAACTTTAGAACTTAGGGTGGAATGGAGAGGCTCTAATTCTGAGCAGGAATTTTGACATACTGAGCAATTTGAGTCAAAGGAGATTTGTTGAAGCTTAATGGAAGAAGAAACATCCTTGTTGCAGAGGCAATGCCACCAATGAGGAACTCTCCTGGCTTGTAATAGTTCTTTGGATGCACCTCGTCCCTCTTCAGAGTCAGGATGCATTTGGCTCTGAGACGTCCCAGAACTTCCTGGGGCAGCAGAAGCAGCAGAAGCAGCAACATGACTTGTGCTCCTGATGGAGTCTCCAGTCTTGCTTTGAAGGCAAGATGATCAGAAGAGGTGGAAGAAACTAAAGCCCACTTCCAAGACTGAAGCTCCGGAAGTTTCCTAATCCAGGCAGAGTCAAACAAGGCTTCACATTTGCAGCTCTTGCCTGTCTTAAAAGCCTTCAAGGTTCTCTCTTTCTCCAGGGCCACTTATGCCCCCAAGATTTTCCAGTGCAAAGACATTAGCCAAAAAGGCTTTAATGTACTATCAAAGTGGAAGCATCCTATGGCTTTCTGTGTATGACATCTTGAAGCTTTCCAAAATGTCTTTTGAGATTTAGCACCAAGAGAAGAAATAAATCACTATGATTTGGATAATGGCCACAAGGAGAGACATTGTCTCTCTAAACTCTGAGTGAGTCAACAGGCAGATGCACAATGGGAGGAGTCACAAATGGGGTGAAACTCTGAAGATGAGCCCAGGAGTGAGAGAGAAGCTGCTCCCTTAAGGTCTCTTAGAAAATCTCTTGATACTTTCCACCCTGAAAAGAGAAGTTTGGGATGAATCTGAAATGTCAATCCTCAATCTGGATACAGTTTATCCTGCTTCAAGGTGGGCTTTGACTGCCTTTATGAAGAGATGGGTGCCTGCTCTTCTTTCTATGACTACTTCTTCTCTCTTATAATGTACCAAACTAGAACAAAATCCCTGAAAATGACTTTTCTCCATTATTTTATATGAAAAAATTGACTTTTATTCATTATTCATAAAAGGTTGAGTTCATGTTCTATTATTGGAGTATTTCAACTTTGAAAAAAAATAGTTATTGTTCTGCAATAGAGAGAAAATACACTGTTCTTTGTAAAGGTAGAATTGAACCATAGAAGAAACCAGAATGTGTTTCAGGGACCACTAACGAAAGAGAGAGAGGAAAAACATACAACAGCATATGTACATCTTTAGAGATAAATTAATAAATAGGTCAAATTAGGACAGCATAACAGTTTTAGATGTAAAACCTTGGAAACCTGTTGAGGAGGTCTGGGCAATCAAACGGAATAAAATCTACCATCTATAAAACTTGTTCACTTTATTTAATTCTCTATAGCAGGGGTGTCAAAATGGCATCATGTGCAGGCCACGCCCACCCCAGCTCCGCAAAGGGGAAAAAGTCGTGAAATGTCACATGATGGCAATGTGACCCAGTTAGCTTGACACCCATGCTCCACAACCTTTGGTTAGATGAGTGTAAAGGATTGGTCAGAAAACGGAGTGTATTAATTCAATGGCCTTTTGGCAACCGAGGTGGCCCAGGGCAAAAGGCCTAGAGGAGATTCCTTGTGAGGGACGGGTTCTCTGGGGAGAGAGGAACCATTTGGGCCTCAGGAAGTGGACAGGATCCTTAGGACTGAGAGCTCAGCCATTGCCTTTAGACTCATGCCCTTTATGGCTGATGAAAGAGCCGTGGTGGCACAGTGGTTAGAATGCAGGACTGCAGGCTATTTCTGCTGACTGCCAAAGGCCAGAAGTTCGGCAGTTCGATTCTCACTGGTTCAAGGTTGACTCATCCTTGCATCCTTCGGAGTTGTAAAACACTGTAAAGTGGCATATAAGTCTAAGTGCTATTACTATGGCTATTAAAGCAGCCTGGAGGCTTCCCTGAGGCCTGCTAGGCCAAAAATAGGGTTGGTGGTTTGGGGGGTCCGTTTTTACTCCCAGAAGGCTTCCCTGAGGTCTGCTAGGCCAAAAACGATGTGGGGTGGGGCTACTGTGAAAGAAAGAAAGAAAGAAAGAAAGAAAGAAGAAAGAAAGAAAGAAAGAAAGAAAGAAAGAAAGAAAGAAAGAAAGAAAGAAAGAAGAGAGGGAGGGAAAAAGGAGAGGGAGGGAGGACCACAAACCAGGCACTAGGCGCAGCTTCAGAGGATACCTTGAAAGAGCACAGCAATCCAGGGTTGGAAGGGATCGCATTGGAGTGCTGCTGATTCTGTCTGCTGGTAAGTGACCTGGGTTTTTTTCTTTTTTTTAATGTATTTTAAAATATATTTTATTTAAGAATTGTTTTAAAATAGTTTTACTTAAAAGTATTTAGCATAGAATATTTTAAAATGGTCTACTTCAATTTATTGTGTGTGGATCTTTTTTTAAATTGTCTTAGACTATTTAAAAAAAGATTCTATCCCCAATAAATTAAAATAAACAATTTTAAAATATTATATACTCAATACTTTAAAATGTATTGTTCATAGAATTTTTTAAAATAGTTTTATTGTAATTTTTGGTGTATGGAATATTTTTAAGTGGTTTCCTTTTTAATTGTATGTGGAATAGTTTGAAATGGTTAAAATCTAAAACATTGCTGGTGAAATAACAGTAACAGTATAACTTAAAATAGTTACAGTATAAGTTATTGCTAGTGGAATACTTAACAAAAGATTTTTTTATTTATAGATTTTTTTTTCTAATTATTTTTTGGGAATTTTTATTTTTTATTGTTTATAAGTTGAAATTACTGCCATAATTTATTTATTTGTTTGGAGTTTTTCCAAATGTTTTCTTTGTGATGCACTATGTTGCTTAAAAGTGTTCAGACCAGGTTTATGTGCCTCAAAGTGGCTGCTTTTCTATGGGCAGGCCAGGTGCAAGGCAGATTTAGTGTGTTTCACCCTCCTTGTTAGGTAATTCTGAGGTGGTTGATGGCTCTGTGAGCTTCATGGCACTGTCCTTTATAATTTCCCACAATGTCTTGATAATTTCCATTCCAGTGGCTTTGTCTTTCCTGTCCTTAGGGTGAGGGAAAAAATAACTGGTTTCATTTGCAGTCTTTTTTTTTGGGGGGGGGGGATATTATTTTTTGGATTTTCCTGGCACTGTCATAGTTTGTATGGATGTGGGTGTGTAATGCTGCGGGAGTAGGCTTAATTATTGTTTTCTTTCATACTTTTTTCTGTTTCCGTTAGTTAGCAATTGCTAAAACAAATCCCATGTGACAAAGTATTCAGAGACTTCTTGGTTTTAATTGTCAATTTATTTATTCCTGCACATTGTAATATTTATTCATTTTCATAACTCTGTTTTTCCACTGTTGTGCAAACACAATTCCAGCAACTGCTAACATGTGTAAAATTAAATATATATTGTACTCCCTTTCAAATAGCCAACAAAATATTTCTGGTTTTAATTCCATATCTTGCTTTACCATTGCTTCTAACCACTAACTTCTGAATAGCTACTTGCATATATTCTTGTTTTTTGGAACTGAGAACTAAATCTACCTATGACATTCATTCTTGAACTGAAGACTATATCTTTCCTGTTTCTCATCCTTCCTGAAAAGACTATACATTGTTGGTTGAAATCAGAGGTCCCTTCTGTTACCTGTAGTCCTCAGCTTACAACCCTCAGTCCAATATTGTTTTATTTCTTTGGCAGGCAGTTAATATTACTTAGCATAATGAAGAGGCAACAGAGTTTGACTGCTTTCTTCTCCAAAAAACCAAGAGTTGAGGAATCAGCTGATCCAAAACAGGCACCAGCAGCAGCGCCAGCAGCGCCAGCAGCACCAGCAGCACCAGCACGACCACTACCACCAGTTGAGGTCGGCGAAAGCAGCAAGTCCATCGACTCCACTGTAGTTCCACAACTTCCTGATTGCTGGAATTTGCAGCAATACAGACACTTCAAGGACAAGTATGATGGACTGGCAGTATCCGACAAGAAGCTGGGTTGTGAGTACTGTGCAAAACCCATGTTCTCGTTAGAGAAAGGTATTCATGTTTCCAAAGAGTGGAAACATTTCCAGGTGGCACCAGCAGGGAAAAGCAAGGATGTACAACAAGCATCACTCCGAAAAAAATTTTCAATCAAAAGCCCACCTTATTTGCGTGGAGACCAGTAAGCAACGGGAGCAGGAGGCTTTTACCAAATCCGTGGATAAGTCAACTGAGAAACATTTATCCACTACTTGCACAATATTTACTACCGTTTACGATCTGGCGCAAAGATGTAATCCCTTCTCAGACATCGAAGCGCAAGTAAATGTGCTAAATACGGTTGGAGTGGATGTGGGAGTTGGCTTGCATTCATGGAGATCTGCAGTGAAAATTGTTGAATTCATTGCAAACCAAATCAAGACCACCGTGTTTTCAAGGATTATTGCAAATAATCAAAAGGTGTGTCTAATTATTGATGAAGCCTCAACACTTTCAATGAGAGCAGTGCTGATAGTTTTCGTTAAAGTTGAGGATCCAGAGTGCCCAGCAACCATCTTCGTTGAGCTTCTGGAATTACAGAGACAAGATGCAGAGACCATATTTTCTGCAGCGATGGGAAGCTTGCATAGAGTTGGATTTACCACCGGATATCTATGCAAGAATTTAATCGCTTTCTGCTCCGATGGTGCCAACGTTATGCTTGGAAGAAAATCTGGAGTCAGCGCCAGAATAGCTCAAGAGTTCCCAAACATCATCATCTGGCACTGCCTGAACCACCGCCTGCAACTTGTGCTGGATGATGCAATAAGAGAAGTGAAGCAGATCAACCATTTCAAGATCTTCCTGGACAAAGTACACACCACCTTCCACAAATCATGCAAGAGCCAGAATGACCTCTTCCAAATCTCTGAACAATTGGGCATAGAAATTGTGAAGATTGGCAGAGTTTGGGGACCAAGATGGGCTGCCTGTAGTTTAAGGGCAACCATGGCTGTGTGGAGTGCTTATCCAGCGCTACATCAGTTTTTTCAGGGAAATGAAAGGTTCCCGGGCATGGCTTCCCGTTTTGAAAATGTAAACTTTTTGCAGGATTTGGCCCTGATGATCGACATCCTAAATGAGATTTCTTGGCTGTCAAATGCTCTACAGGGGAGAGACAAATATCATCATGGCCCAAAAGTTAGTATTGCGGTCAATCGATTCTTTGGAAAACCTTAGACGGGGTAAGGGCAAATGTGAAAACGAACTTGTGGAATTGCTAAAAACAGAAGCCTTCCAAAACATCAACTTAGCTCCAAATCACCGATTTGTTGCCCTTCCTCGTGGAATACTTTTGGAAAGCATCATCACCAATTTAAAGAAAAGGCTGATGGATTGCGACCATCTAAGAACAGGTAGCCTATTGCCAACACCAAACAAATTGCACTTTATCACTTATCTGGAGCCAGATTACTGGCACATTGAAGATGTAGTCGTTCCATGGGCTGAGGCAGAGCAAGCATTGGATGCATTTGGCAATATTTTTAATCACAACATTAACATTAACGACTACAGAGATTTTTTGGAAAATGTAAAGAAAAATCCACAGAAGTACAAAATTCCTGGCAATATCCGGAAAGCTAGAGATATTGTCAGAACAATTGCTGTTAGTTCAGCAGAGGCGGAAAGGGGGTTCTCAAAAATGAACCTCATATGTTCAGAACAATGAACACGCCTAACTGTACAAAACATAAGTAATATGATGGTGATGTGTTGTTGGCATACCTGTTGAGAGATGGGACCCAATTCCAACAGTGAAAGCTTGGCTCAGAGCGCACCACCACACGGCTGATGATCCACGAGTAAAGACGAAGAAAGCTGCAACAGAGGAATCTGGAAGCCTAAGAACACTATGGAGATATCAACAACCAGAAAAGCAATAACACAAGTAAGTGCTTGAGTGTATCTCTTTCATTGTGCTATTCTTATGTAAGGTGCAAGTGCAAGTAATTAAGGTCTTGCTTCCTGTGTCTGTCTTTATGCAGGTATTTTGGGCTTCCGTTGAAAAGGTGGTGTGCAGAAGACGGGCAAGCTGGTCATCTCTCCTCTGTAAGTAGCTGAGTTTATTGCTGGCTGAGTGGTGTGGTCTGTGCTGTGTTCATCCTTGAGATGGTGAAGTGCAAGCCCTTCATGTTTCCTGTGTCTTTCTTTATGCAGGTTGTTGGAGCAAGGTGGTGCAGAAGACACAAAAAAGGACAGTAATTTTCCTTTTCTATTATTTTGTGTGCTTGTTTCATCCCAAACTGGCAATGAAAGAGTTCATTTCTGTGTGTTTTCTTTGTGCAGCCCATTCACTGGAGTCCGTGATACTGAACACTGGCAAGAACAGTCATCCTCCTTCTGTAAGTAGCTCTTTTATTGTTTTTGTACTTATTTTAATCTTATTGTAGTTCACCCATTGGGGCAAAGAATTCAGTGACATCATCTTGACCACTCCCACCAGGTCACATGGTCGGCAAGCCACTCCCACCAGGTCACATGGTCGGCAAGCCACTCCCACCAGGTCACATGGTCGGCAAGCCACTCCCACCAGGTCACATGGTCGGCAAGCCACTCCCACCAGGTCACATGGTTGGCAAGCCACTCCCACCAGGTCACATGGTCGTCAAGCCACTCCCACAAAGGAGGCCACACCCACAGAGTAGGTTCCAAAAAAATTTGAAACCCACCACTGTTCAGCATGCTGGTCTTCTGCAACGTCTGGGTCTCCTTCCTGCCCACCCACCTGAGCACCAAGGGGAAATACATGGTGGTTGTGCAGGTCTTCTCCATCTTGGCCTCCAGTGCTGGTCTGCTGGTTTGTGTCTTCATCCCCAAGTCCTACATTATCATTCTGAGGCCAGACTTGAATACAAAGGAGCATCTTATGACCAGAAGCACTGTATAGTTAGAGGAATTTCCACTCTCAAAACATTCCAATAGGCCAAGCATAGAAATTGTTTCAAACTGCCCCCGTACATGAGCTGGGACAACAATTTTAAGTGAAATAATCAAAGGGTCAGTAGAAGATAGTGTCCTCCATCCTCATCCAGTATAATTGCAAGACGTGGGTAATCTGGTGTTCTGTACTTACCATACATTAGCCTGTGTGCAGCTCAACATGAACCCAAACCCACCTATCCTCCAATAAAACAGACCATATGCGTAGATCTGAAAGCTTTTTTGAAAGAACAGGATATGGTGAAACTGGGGAAAATAGGAATACATACAATGAAAACCAAACACGAGATAGGTAGTAATGAGTTACTGCTGAACATAACAATTAATACATACAAATATTTTAAATCTCACCAATGATGCTCTATTTGTGGATGTGTTTGTCCTTGGATGAGCATGTGCCATTAAGATGGATTCTTCTTTGTGCGTCTCCAAATGCTATAGAAAATGGAGTCTGGCTTCCCAGCATGCACTTGTTTGAGAGTGAGGGCTGAGGGTTAGGTCAGCTTCAAACAATGTAATTGGTATTGTCTCTCCAGCCACTAGATGGGGCTAGTGAGCAACAACATATATAAAATTTATATGCTGAGGCATGGCATCTAAATGATCCAGCTGGTCAAATTATGTAGAAATAAAACGAGAGCTGAAATTCATCCATATAACAGTTTTACCAAACAATTCCCAAAGAATTGAGAGTGAAAGGATTAGAGCATGCACAGAGTGTAACTAACTCAGCTTTTGATATTCTTGCTGAGCTGAGCTTCATTGTAGCCTAAAATCCACCACCTGCAGTTAAAAACTCCAGGCTAAATGCCAAGCTTAGCCTTCCTAAGTAGCCTTGCTGTAACTTTAAAATATGTATTCTGATTGCTGTAAGTACCTAATTTGAGATAGCAGCCCTAACAAGCTCCAGGCTAAATGCCAGAAAATGTGTACCCCTTTTTTCCTTGTGAGCCCTATTGTTCCTAAGCATTCGGAAAATCATGAATTTGCATAAAACAGTGGATAAGAAATTATGTTTCTAAAACAATGACGAGCTATGCATGAACTATGTGTAAACTATAAAAAGAAAAAAAAAGTTTTAATTAGTGTGCCTGACTTTTCCCTCTCTGCCTTCCTCTTTGAGGCAGAAGATGAAGGACACCCAGTTTTACTTTTGATCAAAAATAAAGCCGAATTTCGGTAGCCTCGTGTTCAGATTCTCTTTGGGATTAATTTAGATTCTGAGCTTCATAACCGCTACCCTAATAGAGAGTATCCATATTTAAGTGTCCTATAAATGTGGTGTAAGGGAGGGAGGTGGGATTGGGCAGAAATACTTCTTATTAAGTTGCAACAATTCATCCATCTCATTCTTCTGATGGTGGACACTCCATACTTATATATCAAAGGGATTTTGGAGGTCTTCTAGTCCAACCCCCTGCTTAGACAGAAAACTCTATACCCTTTTCAGACAAATGGTTGTCCAATCTCTTTTTAAAAGACTCTAGTGTTGGAGCACCCACAACTTCTGGAAGCAAGTTGTTCCACGGATAGATTATTCTGTCATGAAATTTCTCCTTAGTTCTAGGTTGCTTCTCTTCTTGATTAGTTTCCATCTATTGCTTCCTGTCCTGCCTTCTGGTGCTGTGGAGAATAGGTTGACTCTGTCTTCTTTGTGGCAGTCCCTCAAATATTGGAAGACTGCTATCCTGTCACCCCAGTCCTTTTTTTAAATTAAACTAGACACACACAATTCCAGAAACCGTTATTTATATGTTTTAGCCTCGAGTCCCCTTATTATTTCTTAGATTTTTATTTCTTAGATTTTTTTTTAATCATACATGTTGCTCTTCTAGAGTCTCCCTAATCATACATGTTGCTCTTCTAGAGTCTCAACATATTTTTTACATTGTGGCGACCAAAACTGGATGCAGGATTCAAGTGAGGTCTTAACAAGGCACTGAGAGATAAAGATGGATCCTGACTTGATTCAGAAGACCTGTTCTTAACTTTTGGAAATGGAAGTTTGCAAGGACATCCTATTCAAAGAAATTATCAGATAGTTTCTCAAATTTAGCAGAAAGATGTTGGATTAGGAGTATCTCCCTTCTTAGCTTTATCATGGTTGTATCTTTCTAGCACCCAAAAAGTCCTAGCCTTCCTCATCCCTTTTAGGACCTGGATAAATATGTAAAATTAAGGACTGTGCCACAATCTGCACCTTTAACCAATGTGGAGAAAGTCAGTTTTTGCTGATGCACCTGCAGGAACATGTAGTAATATGGCCAAGTTTTGTACAGTGTCTTCTGTTATTTTGTTGTTCTGGAGAGAAACTGTTAACCATATACATGTGCCAATTTACTTCAAACCATGTATGGGATTAACTAGTTTTCTAAGATTGATGTTAAATGGTTTTTAAAAACTTTAATTGCTTATTTTTAATTTGTTTTTCTTCTCTGTGTTCTCTTTTGAATGATGTATTTTTTGATAGTTGGTCTAAGACTACAGCTGAGCTAAACTTGGACAGAACACTGGATTGAATTCAATTCAATTCCTGCAAGCCTCTTTCACATCTATGACTCTAGGTATAATCTTTTTTGCTATATTGTATACCTGAACTTTTTCTTACTTAATAAATACACAAAGTTTCTGCAAGGATTGACAAATGTTTACAAAAAATAGGTACAGAAAAAGCAATAATCTTCAGGAAAATCTGGAGCAGGATTTTTAAATCTCAGCTTATTTTAGAGTTGTGTTTTCAACATCTTTTTTGTCATGTTTTGACCAAAACCTATAAGGGAAAGACCCAATCTAGAATGAAGGAGAAATTTCCTGACAGTTGGAACAATGAGCCCCCTGCTTGAGCAGAGGGTTGGACTAGAAGACCTCCAAGGTCCCTTCCAACTGTCATTCTGCTATTCGGTCTACAGTCGCTGGGGATACATTTCCATTTCCTAAAAGAAAAACCTTACACATTTATTCAAAAAAGGAATTGTCAATTACAAGTGTTTTCAACAAATGCCAAAATTAATCTTCCTACTAAAATACTAAAACTGTTTTCTATTTCAGCTATTTTCTATAAGCTCCTTATCCAGACTATTTCCTTTTATTGTACAATTTTGCATCCATCTTCCTATCTTTAATCTGTTTTTAGTTTCTGTTCCCTCTTTTCCTTCTCTCAAGGTCTTTTCCCTTCCTTTTAAAAATATTTTTAAAAATATTCTTTCATATTTTCCTATCCGGGGCTGCATCTGAGGAAGGTTTTTCCTTGAGAGAGAGAAGATTTTGCCTTCAACTCCTCTAGTTCTGAGGGAAGGCAAAAGCCCCGCCCCCTCTCTCTCCCTAGTGGCTGCCTCTCTTGCTGGCCTGCCTCTGTCATCATGGCAACCCAGCAGCAGCCAATCAAACAGGAGGGAAGAGGCTATGGTTGCCTGGTAACTCAGCCACCAATCAGCCTCAGGGAGAAGGGGTTGAACAGACAAAAGTGGGGGGAGGGGGGGGAGAGAATTGCAAATAAGGATAAAATAAAAAGGTTATGATAAAGAGGCAAAAACTCCCAATGATCTGCTTTCCCCCCTCAGTGCCCTATGGGTGGACGGGAGTGGCAGTGGAGCATGGGTCCCCCTTCCCTCCCTCCCTCCCTCCCGTGGCGTGAAAGGCATCCTTCATTTCTCCCATTGCAGAGAGACTGGCTCAGGCAGGAACAATCAGCCACAGGATTCAGCCAAAGGTCCACAAAATCAGCTCAGACAAAGGCCTGGGATTTGCATCCCCCCTTTGGCCTACAGAGCCAGCCGTGAGCCCATACGAATCTGACAAAAGCCCATAGACCATTAAAGGACATGTCCTTGCACAGGAACAGGAAGCTCAGAGAAGGGGCAAAGAGGGGATAAAAACCCTCCCACCCTAAACTCCATTTGCCCAGAATCACTTGTGGTTGGTGGTTCTGCTCCCTCAATAAAGAGAACCTTTCTTTCCAATCAGCCTCCCTTTTATCTGCAGTGCCTTAGCTGGGAACTGAACCAGATGGGTTTTCCTTCCAACAAATGCAAAGCCCCCATGACTAGATTTTAATTAACAGATTTTTTTGGGCGGGGGGGGGGGTCCTGTTCATACTGTTGCATTAATCTTTTTGTGTTTCTGCCCTTCATCATTAACTTTTTTAAAAAATAAATTTTGGCTCTAACTCCATAGGAAGCCATTTCAGTTCTGTGACATATTCAGGCGTTAAATAATCCCCAGGGTTTTCTCTTTAGCCTCCAAGCCAACAAATATCACACTTCTTTTCCTTCTTCAGCCACAGGTGCCGTTTATTCCCTCTGGGGACTCCAATTTCAAGCATGGAGCTTTCAAACCTCTCAATTCTTGGTGACTGATTTAATTCCATCTCTATCTTATCATTTTGAACCCTGTGGGGATTGTTTCCCTTCCGTTTCTCTCCAGAGAAAAGCCCTACAAACTCTGAGTCCAAGAACTGGTTGAATTAGCCAGGGATCTCTAGTGAGAAGGAGAATTGTTATCCTCAGAGTTTCATCTCTGCTCTTTGGCCGAATCCTCCAGGGGAGACTTTGGGCAGAGACAGAGGGAGTCAGCTGCAGTTCCCTTCTCAGACTCACCCAGAAGGCCCTAAATGGAAAATCTTTCCTGGTGGAGAACTTTGCTTTGGGCAAAAAGTGTCACTGGATGATTTCAGACTTTGGACTTCCCTTCCCACTGAAGATCAGGGCTCTCTGCCTCCCTTCACATCAAAGTGTTTTAGATCTGAATGCAAATGCAGCCATGTTTCTCCTTGCAGGGGTCACCCACCACCACGAGAGCCCCCTTTGCCATCTCCTTCCCCCAAATGTGAGCTCTTTCTTCAGGGGGTAAAAGCCTCCCCTTGACATCCTTGCACCCCCATTGAGTTCTCTTTCTGGTGTAGAAGTGTTGGGGGTCCTGTATCTATCCAGATGTGGTTTGGTAACATCTTCTCATATGGCTGGAAGCCTCTCCTCCTTCGATCTTGTCCCAGTGGGACCCTGCAGTGCTTGGGCCTGATCTCCATTGCCTCCTGGAAGTGGCCACCATTTTCCATACTCTGAGAAGACCTTGTAGATATGGCATCTGTTTTGGAAGCTTTCTATCCTGATCCTCAGGCTTTTGGGAGACTGCAAACCTCTCCTGGCTCTTTCTAGCTTTGGGAATGCAGACAATGAATGGCAAGACAGGTTCAGAAAGAGCTTCCTAAAAACTTCCCCTTCCTCCTTTGACCCCCTTCCTCCCCTCAAAACCCAAATTTCTTCAATAAAGAAACACAAAGGAAACCTAGGAGAGACAAACTTGTTCATATTTCACTTCTCTCCCCACAAGAATTAGGTGCTAAAATTAAACTCTCCACCTCTGTTCTTAAATCTCTCTCCCAGTTAACAATTTGCTAAAAATATAGCATGCCTGAAATAGAATAACAGAGTTGGAAGGAACTTTGGAGGTCTTCAAGTCTAACCCACTGCTCAAGCAGGCAACCTTCCCATTTACCATCTCAGACAAATGGTTCTCCAATCTCTTTGTAAAACTCCCCAGTGTTGGAGCACCCATAACTTCTGGAGGCAAGTCCTTCCACCGATTAATTGTTCCCGCTCCCAGGAAATTTCTCCTTAGTTTTAGGTTGGTTCAAAGTTACTTTGATTCCAGGGAGTCAAAGTGAAAAGGAAAGAAGGAAGAAAAAAAAAATTTTCTTCTCTGTTGGCAAAGCAAACTCTGAGTTCAGTGTTGCCTCAAGTGCCCCACCGCATGTGAGGAGGTCCCCTCCCTCAGAAGAGAGGTTTCTGACCACACCTAAGGCTGCCCTGACTTGATGGGTTGGGGGCTCTTTTCCTTCCTCTTTTCCAGCATGCTCCCCTCTTCCCTTGACAGGAAGGGACCTTCACCTCTTGCAGCCCAACTGGCCTCCTAGGAATTTTGCTTTATCTCCTTCCCTGCAGCTTTCATGATATTTGAAATTCATGGTCAAAATTGGAGCTTTCCTACTGTTTCTACAGAGACCAAACTTCCTGAGCTTAGTAGGTTGGAGCGCACTTGGCTGGTCTTGCAAGACCGAAGCCAGACTCAGGAAGGTCAGAGCCTCAGCCAGTTGTGTGCGAAAGTTATCAGAAAGACCATAGGGGAAAAGGTTTTTCAGAAGTGGTTTGCCATTGTGTCTTTCCTGGGGCATCAGAGATTGGCTGGCCAAGGTTCACCTAGCTGGCTTTGTGCCCAAGGGAAGACTAGAATTCATGGTCTCCTGGTTACTATCCTGAAGTCATGACCATAGACAGACTCTGATCAAAGCCCTACCACCCACTTAACCTGGTCACTTCACCAATGGCTGCATTCACACTTGCAAGATTTAACCATGGTTTATTTTCTGAGGTTGAGAACCTGTTGGCCAATGAGTTAGTGAATCATGTGTATTAATTCAGCAGGGAACAGCTCAACAATCATTTTTAACAGAAATAAGCTAGAGACACTTTTCTTCTTATAAGGGCCACATTCACACAACATAATTCACCAGGCTGATGAAATGTTCTTGCAGCCACCCTGGGACAAAAGACAGTTCTAGGTGAAGCCTCCTGAAAGTATATAATAAACCATGGATGACCATAGCCACCTCTCCTCCACTTCCCTGGGCTCTCACTAGATGCAAACCCACAAATTAGGTGGCCACATTTCCAACTGAGGAGAGTTTTCCTCCCCTCTGGGCTAGGCTTCAGTGAGACATGGCAGTAACACGATGGACAGGAGAAGCCATGTTACACATCAACCTGGCTCTCCAGTTCACAGACATCAACTGGAACCTGGAGCCACTAGCAGACACTGAGAGTGGACACTGAGGACTCTACAATAGGACGACTTTGAAATAATGGAGCTGGGATATTAGTCATCCTGTGCTCCCCATTGTAAGGTTGGACCTGCCTGTACCTTCTGCTTCCTCTCTCACTCAACCCTCACCTCCCCATTTCTCCCCTCTAGGCCAAGCTGTACATATTAACATTCCCCCTCCAGATAGGAATCCTAATCCATCAACAATTAACCAACTTAAACAGAGACTCCAAACTGGCCCTTTGAAGCACTTGGAGGTCTTCTGGGTAGAGTGTCAAGTAAAGCCTCAGAGATGAGAATGTCACAGGAGTTGCACCATCTACAAAACTAGAGAAACTTACATCAGGTCCTCTGAAACCAACTACTGGATGGTTGTGGCAAAAAATCAAGTTACACCATCCACCACACTCTGGGTGCTGCCACCATCTCAGCTGTAGACCTCACAGCACACGGTGGATGTTAAGAAACCATGAAATTTGAAAATTTAAAGGCTCTCAGTGTGGAAGAGACAACACAGAAAGTGAAAAGGAAACTAAACCAACAACCTCTATCCATTATTCTACTGTATAATCATCTCTCTATTAGCCAATGATGCAGTCAACAGGCCTTCCCTTACTTGTCTCTGAGTCTACTCTCATTGAAAAATTGATATTTCTAGAAAAAATGGCAAATTAAATTTCTCTTCAGTTATAAGGAATTCAAAAATCAACTCCCATTTGGAATGAATATATGGAAATCCCATTGAAAAGAAAATCCCAAACTCCTAACATTAAGTTGGGTTCAAGGATAATGAATGTTTCCATGACATTAGAGCAAAGCAGCAGTAGAGTTAAGGGGCACCAATGTAGAGTGGCACCAAACTCCTCAGCAGTCTCTGGAGGCAAAAGACCACATTGAAGGACAATAGAAGTCACTTTTCTGGCTGTTGAAGTATCTTACTGCAGCACCACTTTCTGGACATGTCCTAACAGGAAGGAATGTGACCACTACACAACACGGCCCCAAGGGGTCTATCTGTGATTTTCACTAATATGCTTGTCTCTATCTGCCCCTCATCAGATGGAAGAAGTTCAGGATCCCAAAAGGACAACTTCCTTCTCACTGTAATTATCACCTCACAGGCGTTGAGACCTCTTCTCCTCCTTCTCCAGTGACTGCCTTTGATGTAAACATCCCATTGAAGTGACATGGAAGGGATTTTGTATTAGAAAAAGATAAATGCCACGCATATGCTACAGTTACAGAACAGGCAGGAGCTGTGATCTTGAATGTACTTTCTCTTTCTTCCAGGTGAATCTTGGTTTGTCTCTGTTTGAATCATGAAAGCCATTGGATATTCCCTCCTGTGCGACTGCTTCTTTTAATTTTTCCAATTGTTCTTTAGAAACAGGAAGGAGATTGATTCAACCCCATGAATTATGGACCTCCTGCTTCTGTTTCTGATGCTGCTGGTGCCCCAGTCAGTCTCTGGAAAACTTAGAATGAACTGCCCACTGAATTTGGACCACCAGGATGGGGAAAAGCCATGGAACTATTATAGGCCAGGAGATTTTCTCATTGGTATAGTCATTTCTGCATCAGAAATAACACCTGCAATATTACCTTTCAACATGGCTCCTTCTAGTCAGATTCGGTTGTAAGTCATTCACTGTGATGGAGTTTCATTCCCTCCATTTGCAATTCTAATACATTTTTCTTCTTATTATTATTTTAATTATTCTGCAAGACCTGACTATTTTCTTGAATCCTTTTGCTTTCCACCGCCTCTCACTTTTGCCTTGTTTTCTAGGAGAGGCTCAAATCCAAATTATGAGGAAAATAAAAACTGACTTGAATTCTAAGTTGTCTTGAAAATAGTGATTGTTCTAATTTCCAGGTCATTTCTATATTTTTTATAACTATTCAATCATTTATTTTTAGGAATAGAGGATGGCATGTTTCAGAATAGCTTTTCTCAATCACTTATTAAACATCCTCTTCCATGTATTACATATTGATTTTAATGACTTAAATATTCTGAAACTTGGTTACTGGGCTGATGAAAATTAGTTCTGCTACAAATAATAGTATATTAGTATATTTCTTCATTTTAGTTCTTTTGGAGAAATATCTCCATCCTATCTTCTGAACATTCACAATATTAAAGAATGATTGGTTACTATAATTTGTCTCTGATTTGGATCAATATTGACTTAAGTTTCAGCTGGCTTGCAAAAGAAAAGAGGATTAAATAGAGAAAAATGTTTAATTTTTGCTATAGATGATCCTAATATTAACATGGTTTTGCACTAGTTTACCTTATTACAAGAATAGGATACTACACATGATTTTCAATATTGATGTGTTTAACAAAAATCCCCGTCTCCTGCACAATCTCACTCTTGGCTACAACATCTATGACAACTATGTACACACACTTGGCACTTCAGATGCCTTGCTGGACATGCTCTCTACAGGAGAAGCCAATGTTCCCAACTTCAGTTGTGGATGGAAGGACAACATTTTGATGATTGTTGATGGAGCTTTTGAAGACATCTCCCTCCAGATGTCAACATTAGTCGGCCCCTACAAAGTTGCCCAGGTTTGTGCTTGTGTTTGTCTATCTGGTAAAGTAAGAGGGTTGTTGGTGTGTGAGTGCCTGATCCAACCATTTCATCTCTACGGAATTCAACCTTTGTTTTCACCATCACATTTTAGGTGTCATGACTCAGGATTGGGACAACAGTAGGGAGGGAGCAATGTGGAAAACAGGAATATTTACTCATGACAGCATCTCCATTGCTTTGAGGGCTTATGTTGCATGATTGTGAAGGTGAGGAGAGGTTCTGTGTTCAATCAAAGGGTCTTCTGTACAATAGGAAGCTGTAGCACCAATGGAAAGCTCACATTTATTTCATGATATTACCCATGAATATTACGGCATTCATTTTTATTGGAATAGTATACGATCTGCTTTATGAGCAGAGGGTTGGACTAGAAAACCTCCAAGATCCCTTCCATCCAAATTATTCAATATTCTACATTCATTTGTTTGAGAGTGTATTTTAGGACAGGGTGGGGGGCGGAGGGGACATTTCCGTGCAAGCGGCTGACTTAAATAGAGCTCATGTGCACATGCTCACACGCTGCTCTGGCAAGTGAGGATGCATTTGTGCACATGGATGCTTGCCATCCATTTCTATTGCCTTGTTCCAAACCTTTCATGGATCACTAGTTGGCTATGGCTCATTGGTTGGAAAGCCCTGTTTTAGGATCCATGGAGCCCTGAGAAGTAGGACTGATTCTTACCAGAAGGCAAGACTAGGATGCTGCCTACATAACATTTGGGTTTCATGTACTGTTAAGAGGACTTGGCTCCTCCTCTCATAAGAATTATCTGATTATTGATAAGTCAAAGTCAAAAGTTATGATCTTTAGAAAAAGGTATCATTGCCATTTAGGGCTGTTTGGTGATGAGTCAATAGAGCAAGTTCACACCTTTCCTTAACTGGAGTATTTTTCCCTGTGACCGGATCTTGGCTCTCTCAACATTGATGGAGGTCATTTAGACCAAAGGGACAAGTGAATGCATTGTTACTTCTTTTTTTAAATCACAACTATTATTATTATTTATTTATTTATTTATTTATTTATTTATTTATTTATTTATTTATTTATTTATTTATTTATTTATTTATTTATTTATTTATTACATTTATAAACCGCTCCCTCTCCCCGAAGGGACTCGGGGCGGTGTACAAAACAGCTAAAAACCACATACAAAATACAATATCGGATACCCATAAAAACAAAACAATATAAAACCGTTCTAAAACAAAAATTAAAAGCAATCTAAAAAATCTATCCCCAGAGATTAAAATACCGGCCAGAAGTGTTGGAAATTAAAACTACGGTTAGGCCAGGCCGGCTAAATGGAACAGGTGGGTCTATAATTTCTTGCGGAAGGAGCGGAGATCGGTAGTTGTTCTAATATCGGGGGGGGGGGGGAGGTCAACTATGCAGCTTCCTTAACCTAAATTATCAAAGTCATCGTCTGAGAAGAATCTTAAAGATGGATAAAAGAACTTCAGCTGCTGCCCTCAGAAATAGATTATTTTGGTAACTGTGGGCTCCCTGTCTTTTTACAATTGGAGAATTTTTTTTTTAAAAAAGCTTCAAAAGAATCAAGGGTGGCAAAACAGAGAAAGATCATAGCTCTACTCAGTAAGTTTGGCATATTGAAATGCATCAGGTGCTACAAATGAACCTTCCAAGTATTGAGTTGAACCTTCCAAATCCCTTTCAGTGAACATACTTATATTTATGGAGGTTCAGAGATAGAAGAAGTGATACATCTATTACTTGAATGTTAATTATAGAAGAAAGAGGGAGATCGACTTCCTGGATTGCACATTAGATAAATGACATATTGAGATCCTAATATTAAAAAAATATGTTTCCTGGGTACTCAGAATTCAAAAATTATATATAATAAAACTATTTTTGGAAGGGAATTATGGTCTGATTGTTGTAAATTCAGAGATCATTTCATCTTTTATGCTTTTTCTATTGCACTATTTTTTTTAAAAATCATACTATTTTGTTAATGTTCTGCCTTTTATATTCTGTATTTTGATATGTCCTTTTGACTAATCAACAAGAAACTGTTCCAATATGTGCATGACAAAATTGGATTCATTAAAAGCTAAAAATTGGAACTTGGTAAGACCCTTAATGTAACAGAATTCTTCACTGCTTTTTTCAGATCAGTAATAGAATTGCTTCAGAGGCTCTGAGTGATAAAAATCAATTCCCTTTTTTCCATCCGATATTCCCCAACGAAGGGTTCCAATACCCAGCAATTGTCCAACTGCTTCTCCATTTCAAATGGACCCTGATTGGCCTCTTTGCTCCAGTCACAGAAAAGGGAGAGCATTTCATGAGAACTTTTACTCCTATGCTTGTCAGGAATAGAATCTGTGTTGTTATATCACAACAATTCTCAATAATCACACACACAGCACCCCTCATCAATGCCATCTCTAAGTGGAAGCAAGTTAACGTCTTTGTTCACTTCATAGAGTTTGATTCCATTAGGGACAGAATTCTTTCCTTCCATTCAATACTTGAAGGTTTCCCAAGACCCATTGAAGGAAAGGTATGGATCATGACAATGGTTGGGGCCTATTTCATGGGTAATGATCCTATTCTGAAGTATGTCCATAGTATTTGGAGCTTTCCTCCTCAGTGGCAAAAGAGTTGGAGCAAAGATGATACCTATAAAACTCTTTTCTTTGTGGAACATGAATTTCAAAATGAGAATTTTCACTGTTCTGTTTCAAAACACATCTTTTCTGTCAAAGGCCGCAGAAGATGCACCCAGAAAGCACCAGTAGAGACCCAAGAGAAAAAGAATAGGATGGAGATACCAAATGATGGCTATACTTACAGCACCATTAAGATACTGGCTCATGCCTTAAATGCTGCATCCAAATCCGAGAGGAGAAGGGAGAAGGGAGACGAGAGGTTGGGGGCTCCAAGGCTGCAGCCATGGAAGGTAAGGGGTCCCAACATGGACTCATCAGAGTAGATTCCTTTTCAAAGTCTTTGGTGCTCTTTCATCTTAGGTGTTTAAGATCCTAAGCTTCTGTAGATCATCCTGTACTTACTGGAAGAGCTCCGCATCCTCCCTTCTACAACCAAGAAGTTTTGTATATTCAAAAAAAGTGTTCCCAGGCTTTTTCTGATTTTAAGTAAACCAACATGGCTCTTCTCCTTGTAGTCTTTCCTCAAGGCAAAAAGCAGCTACTTTGATCTCTTCCTTGCCTTCTTTGTCCTTCCCTAAAACAGATGAAAATTTTCTTTTTCTTTTTTTTTTTAATAAAAAAGTTTTATTGGTTTTTTCAAATATTTTGGGGAAAAGGGTACATACATGTGGAGAAAATTTTTGACAGCTACATCATATGGAAGCTGGTACCTCCCCGGAGTCTTACATCTCTCTCTTATTTTATATATATCAAAATATCATTATTACATACATATTAACAGTTTAACTTCAAATTCTTTGACATCTTCAACCATACTTTTTATCACTTCTAACAATTTCATTATATTAACAATTGCAATGTGTTTTTAAATCATTTCTGTGACCTAAGTCTCATTGCTGTCTCTTCTCCCCTGTCTGTTGGCTGAGCCATGGCTCCTCCCCCCTTCATGTCTTGTACAGTGTCTCTTGTTTCATCTAGGAGGTTCTTATGTTTTTCCATGAAGGCTTCTGCCTCCATTACTGTATTAATTCTCATTCTACCCCCCTCCCAGAAAATCAACAAGCCTTCTGGAATTAGCCACCTGAACCAGATATTTTTTTCATATAATTTTTTAGTTAAAAAGAAGAATTTCTTCCTCTTATCTCTTATTCTTTTTGGTATCTGTTTCTTTGTCCTTATATCTTAAAGGTTCCCCCCTTTGAACTCCTAGAATATCATCTCTTGTAGTCTTTCTAAAAAAATTAACATGAACTTCCCTTGGAACATTGTGTGTTCTAGCATATGCTGAATTGATTCTGTATATCAAATCCATATCCCACCCTAGCTGTTGCTTATCTCTTTTAATATAATCAGCTAGCATTGTTATCATAATCTCCCTTAAGTCTTCACCCTCCATTTCAGGTATGTTTTGAAATCTAAGAAAAAGAGACATTCTTTCAAATTCCATTTTTTCCATATAATTCTCAATTCCAAAATTTTTTTTGTAAAGCCTTCATTTCTTCTCCCACCCCCACATCCCCCTCCTCCAGAGCCTCTATTTTCTGGCTATTTTGTAAAGTCTGTTGTTTATTCTCTCTGATCTCTTCCCTTAAGTCAGCCAGCTGTTTTTTTATTTCATCCTGTCCCTTTAAGATTGACTGGAACATTTGTTGGAACATATCTTGAGATTGCTGTTCCCCCTCAGGGGCCCTTGGTTGTAAAAAGGAAGATAGCTGTGTTTGTTGTGGAACAGGACCTGAAACAGAAGAAGATGGAGCCGATGCTGGTTTAGGAATAGGAGCCTTTTTCGCAGGCATTGTGAAGTTCAGAGAAAGTTTATAAGTCTGGACAGAAAAGATGGCGTCTACAGGAGTGCGCTGTCGGACGGGGTCTAAAGGCACACAAAATCCAGCGTGGGATATCAGTCTTCAATACAGCTCCCCTCTAGTTGTAGTCAATTTTCCCCAATCCAAGGAAGATTGTATAAAGAGATTCCTCTAGGGTTCACCAGGGTTTTATAATTCCGACCCAGGAGATTTTTCAAAGACAACAGTTCATTTGTAATGGCAGCAAAAACGGGGGGAGAAACGCCATTTTGGCTCAGCTCTCTCAGGAGATCGGAGGACAATCGTTCAAAAAGTTCCCATTCATAGTTTATTAGGTCAATTCACTTTCTTTCTTTTGCAATTGTTCAGGAAAGCCATTAGCCCATTGCTTGAAAGAAGTGAATATCAAAGAGTTTTTTCCCAGTTTTCTCTCTCTCCTCCGAGAGAGTGAGAAATCGTTTAAAGCTGCTTTTCTGAGGGGGGGGGGAAACCTCCCTCTCCAATCTCAACACTTTACCAAGATCAAAGAGTCTTAAGAGAGCTGCTAATCCTTGTTTACTCAGTTGTTCAAAGGGGTAGGAAAAAGACCCCGGGGGAATCCCCAGCTCACCGCATTTTTGCTGTTGCCTTCACATGGAGCATTTTCTTCCGATCTCCTCAGGGTGAAGGTGCACATGGCACCCCCCAAAAGCCTCCCGATGCCTAGGGCAAAGCTGGCAGCCCCCCTGAGGCCGCCGCCGCTCCAGGGGGCTCCAGCAAGCCTCCCCCTCGGCAGGACGCCCCTACAAGGCTTCCTGTGCCCCCCCATGAGTCAGGGGGGCCCCATCAGGACGGCGAGCGGCAGACAACATGTCCGTCATCCACAGAAACAGGAAGTAGAATGAAAATTTTCTTTTTCAAGTGTGGTTCCTTCAAGGGAACTTTTATAATTCAACTGGGTCATTAATGACATTATTGTCAAATTAATAGTATGGTTATTATCTTGTCTTTAAAATATTACTATTACTTTACTATAATCAGTAATCATTCCACATGTAGAATAATATGAGAAAAAACTACAAATGAAATCTTAAAGAAAGATATAGATTGTGGTTGAAATTCATTTGTGTTATACAAAATGCAATGATATATCTAGTCCTAGGTGCTAAAAATTAGTTTCCAACTGAAATTTACATTTTCACCTCTCTCTATTTATTTTCTGGAAGGAGATCAAAATAACTTTGCTGAAGCATTATTATAATTTCTGCATCACTAAATCATGATTTATTTACTTCATTTTTTAAGGAAAATATCAAAGAACAAAAGACCAAGGTCTAATTGTTTTTTATAACCCCATTTTTATCAGTAAGATTAACATTTATTTGAGTACAATTTTAAAGACAGTTTCGTCCCCTTAATTATCATGCCACCCAGTGCTCAATTAAATAGATCCCCATTCACCACACCAGGAAGGATTTTGTTGATTCTTTGCTAAAATAAAGTAATATCACCAGCATTCACACAGTTTAATAAGGAAGTGTGATGATCTGTGGGAATGAATTCAGAGTACGAGAGAAAGAGATGCTGCAGAGGGAAGGATTGGATAAGATGTGGTGGAGGAAACCAGCAGCTGCATAACAGGCAGAAAAAGAAACTCAGATAAGATCTGTCAAAAGGGTTCATTAAAAGATTTGGACCTTCCCATTGTTAATATAGTCTTACAATAAAGTACAATTAGTTCATTTGGTTATTGCCTCCCCCACCCTCTACTTGAATGAAGATTGGCCTTGCAACTATCTTCTTAACAAATGCTTGCTTTCTGCTAATCACCCTGTTGTTTTCAATGAGTTTATGAATACTCTAGTTATTTGTGTTTTTTCTTCAATTGATTTGTGATTAGTCAATTTTTTTGCACGCGCATAAACCGATTAGGAACCCATCACTGCTCCACTCCTCCTATCTAAGCCACCTGTTGGAGTGACCTTGGTTCCCACAGGAAAACTTTATCTTTTGACAAGCTGGAAAGACCCAGCTATCTAATTTCCCCCCCTCCCCTTCCCCTCTTCTGCCTTGTGGAAACCCTGAAGCCAAAAAGATAGCCTCAGCTAGGTTCACTTCAAGGTTGACATATATCTTCTCACTATACTTTTGGTCAATATACTAAGGGATTGAGAAGTATTACTGAATCTTTGTTCTTGTGTTTTGAAGATGGTGGCAACACTTGTTCTCCCAACTCACAAGTATTTAGAAATTAAACAACCACAGGAGAAAGATTCAAATATATTAAAAGGCAATGTAAGATAAACAAACCCCAAGATTTCTGCTTGTAAAATTCCTGGATGTTTCCATTTTAGTTCCATCCATTTCTAAAGAAGAAGGAATTCTACAATCTTTCCCTGATCAATGTGTACTTGGATCAAAATGGAGACCTGGCAGCAGATCTGTGGATCATTAGTAGGGTGATTCTTCCCAAGGAGGATCCCATCAACAAGTATTTGGGGTGTTTTGAAAAGCAACGACTTATAATCAACCAAGACACTTTGTCCCTGCTAAAGTTGCTGAACAAGGTGGGGAAAATATTTTCTTCATTTTTCCAAATAATTAGGACCCTTTTCAAGTGTTAACCCACCTTGTCAAAAAAAATGGCTATCCTGCATTGAGAATTGATGGTGGGGAGTAAAACATCGCTAATTATATTAGATAGAGAGGGGGGGGTTCATTTCTATTGACCAAAGTATCCTTCAGATGCTGTAATGCTGAAGCTGTTATAAACTGATTCACCTACATCTAAAATGCGATTTGAGACACAAATCATTGCTAATTTATGTCTCTTTTGCAATTTATCACCATAAAACTGGTGAGACGTTTCCTAGTTTCAGTTTCACTTGTTCCTTCTCTTCAAATATGAGAGATGAAGGCAATTCTGTTAACCAGAAGTCTGACTTCAGGTTTGGACTGAATTCAATGAAATGGAATCAAGATTGGATGGAGGTTCTGTTGCTCCAATTGGGAAATAACAGAATAACAGAGTTGGAAGGGACCTTGTAGGTCATCTAGTCCAACCCCCCTCTAAAGCAGGAGACCCTACAGAATTTCTGACAGATGGCAGTCCAGTCTCTTCTTGAAAGCTTCCAGTGATGAAGTTCCCACAACTTCCAAAGGCAACTTCTGTTCCATTGATTGATTGCTCTCACTGTCCGAAAATTTCTCCTTATTTCCAGTTTGAATATCCCCTTGTTCAGTTTCCATCCATTATTCCTTGTCTGGCCTTCAGGTGTTTTGGAAAATAGTTTGACCCCCTCCTCTCTGTGGCAGCCCCTCAAATATGATCCTTCTATTAACTAGACTAGCCATGCTTAGTTACTCCTGCAACCGTTCATTGTATGTTTAAGGTTTGCAAACTTAAATACTCAAAGAGCCATTTGGACCCATTTCCCATGGAAAAGAAAACACAGGGAGACACAAAATATGGGTGGGCATGGCCAACTCGACATCACTCACCCACCCAGTCACATGACACCACCCCCAGCCATGCCTACTTAGGTTTTGTGGCTCCCTGTGTTTTATTTTCTGTTGGAAAAAGATATATATATATATATATCTCTGTCCCTCTGTGTGTCTCTCTTTCTCTCTGTCAGTCTCTCTCTCTCTCTCTCCCTCTCCCCCTCTGTCTCTGTCTCTCTCCCTCCCTCTCATCCCTCTCTGTCTCTCTCTAGATTTGTGTCTCTCTGTGTGTGTCCATCTCTCTCTCTCTCTCTCTCTCTCTCTCTCTCTCTCTCTCTCTCTCTCTCTCTCTCTCTCTTTCAGTCTCTCTTTCTCCCTCTCTCTCCCCTCTCTGTCTCTATGTGTGTGTATGTGTCTCTCTTTCTCTCTGTCAGTCTCTCTCTCTTTCTCCCTCACTCCCTCTGTCTCTATCTCCCTCCCTCTCTCATCTGTCTCTGTCTCTCTTTCTCTCTGCCTCTCTCTTTCTCTCTGTGTGTCTCTCTCTGTCTCTCCCTCTCTCATTCTTCTCTGTCTTTTGTTCTTTCTCTTTCTCCATCTCTGTATCTCTGTCTCTGTCTCCCTCTGTGTCTCTCTCTCCCTCCCTCTCTCATCTCTCTCTGTCTCTCTCTCGATTTGTGTCTCTCTCTGTGTCTCTCTGTCTCTCTCTGTGTGTCTTGTTCTCTTTCTCTTTTTCAGTCTCTCTTTCTCTCTTTCTCCCTCTCTCCCTCTCTCCCCCCTCTCTATCTCTATGTGTGTGCGTGTCTGTCTGTCTGTCTGTCTGTCTCTCTCTCTCTGTCTCTTCCTCTCTCATCTTCCTCTGTCTCTCTGTCTTTCTCTCTGTGTCTCTTTCTCTCTGTCTCTCTCTCGTGTGTTTGTGTTCCCTCTTGAACCCTTTCCAAAAACAGACGAGGGTTGGCTTTTTTTCTGATGTTGTTCTTCCTTCTTCTTTGGGTGCTTTTTCTATATGATTTAAATCAAGAATCATTTCAGGTTCCCAGATAAATGAAGCTCTTTCATCCCCTGCTGTGGCTCCCTGTCAGCTGAACCCACCACTGGCTGGCCTTGCTCCTCGCCTGGCCTGAGAAGGTAAAGGAGATGGTGGGTGATGGAGACTCACTCTCACGGGTGCTTCTTCTGGCCCTTGCTGGTGCTGCGCAGAGCGATGCACAATTTGCTCTCTGCCCCAAGACGCTTAGCCCAGTCTGGCTATGGCTGATGCCACTGCTGTTGTCACCTCCAAAGGCTGCCCACTGCTCTTGTAGCACCTTACACAGCACGGTGTGTAAGGGGGAGACAGCGCCCCCTCCTCCTCCTGAAGCCCTTTATGACGAGGAACATCAGCTGCAGCCGGGACAGCGTCTTGGGGCAGAGAGCAAGTCACACATCTTCCTGAGTGACCAAGGTGTGCACAGCACCAACAAAAGCCAGAGGATATGGCAAGTACAGGGACGCTTTGCTCCCACTCTGGAATATTGAGCAAGGCTCCATCCCCAGCCGTCGCCCTTACGTTCTCACTGCAGGCAAGGAGTGATTGGAAGGGGAGGGTGAGGGGCAGGGCCAGCCAGTGGTGGGTTCAGCCGACAGGGAGCCAGAGTAGTGGGATGAAAGAGCCGAAGCAGGTCCGGAGCCACAGGTTGCAGACACCTGTTTTAGCCCCCATCCCCTAATCATCTTGATTGCTCTTCTGTGAACTCATAGTTATGGATGTCTCTCTTTAACCCCACTGGGATAGTGGAATTTAGGAAGGAGGTTCAAGGCTTTCAGTTCACATGAAATAATAATGACTGGTCTGATATGAGCTTATTTATCCATTGATTGATTAAATTTATTTCCTGCCCATCTTACCATGATAATGGCTTGGAAACTGAAGTACTCAAGCCTGACTTTGGTGCAAAAGAATCCTGATATCAGAAGTAATAAGCGACCATTTGATGGGAAACATTACTTAAATTTGAGCTTTGGCTTTTAAGAGTGCACCATACTGTAATTTTAGAAATTAGTCAGTCAGTTTTAGTTTTAGTACTAGTTCAGAAGCATGGCAGCCATATGAATTGAACAAATAAATGTACAAATAAAGAGTGTATCCTTTAAGGTTGTCAGCCCTTGTTTGTAAGGAATTTTTCCTCTGTATCTGAAGTGGGGGATAGTTTTGGATTGCTTTCAAAGGGAAGCAACTTTGCAATGTTTCTTCCAGGAAGAAACCTTTCCATATCCTACTGTTCATCATAGATTTATTCTAATAAATCTAATGGAGTAAAATTTACTAAATTTAATAAATCTTTTACAGCAATGTCTAAAATAAGATATCTTATTTCAAAATCATGCCTATATGAAAATGCATGTTAATTCCATTTTTAGGCAGAACCCCCTTATTGTCACTTGATGCTTAAATCTTTTCTCAATTTCATGCCTTCAAACTTTGTTAAGTAGAAAGGTCCATTTTTTGCTATCTGATACGTCCCAAGAAAAAAAAGGAGGAACTAAATGAGGCATCTGCCTGCACTTGTATCTCCTGCAGCCATTTGGAAGTATCCAGAGATTTCATATTGGCCTAAGTGAAGCCCAGAGGCTACTTGGATAAAGTTCATGTCTAACTCCATCTTACATGAATGATGAACCTCAACATATTTTCTTTGTCATTTCTTCTTTCTTTTCTCAGTCTCTGCCTCAGTCCAAATGTGTGGAAAAATGTCAGCCTGGGTTTGTCATGAAGCCTCGAGAAGGAGAGCCAGTTTGCTGCTATGACTGTGTTTCTTGTCCAGAGGGGACAATCTCCACTCAGGAAGGTGGGCGACACCATAGGGAAACTTACTGGAATCAGCAAGAGCGTGTTTCATGTGTAGCAGAGGTCTTCAAACCTGGGAACTTTAAGACGTATGGACTTCAACTCCCAGAATTCCCCAGCCAGCATGGGTGGCTGGGAAATTCTGGGAGTGTAAGTCCACAAGTCTTAAAGTTCCCAAGTTTGGAGACCCCTGATGTGGAGTAATGAAAATGCTACACAAGCCATAAAATAGGAATAGAAAATGTATCACAGAAACAATAAATATGAATCCTATAGTACCAATGTGAAATAGTAAACAATTACACAAGGGAGAATGATAAAGCTGCATATAAATAGACATAATGCCTTTGATCAGGGCGCTTTCATCAATGTACATTTTAATGACAAATGTAGGTTTGATGGTTTTGTTCTTAATTTTCAATGGTGTCCAATTACTTCCATGATGGGAGGGATAAGACAAAGATTTTGAAGGATGAGGTAGGAAGAAGGAGGGTGTGAATTGGTTAGGAAATCTCTCTCTTATTTGCCAATTTGGATGTGTCCTTCCCTATTTATCTTTCTTAGGAAATTCTGAATTCTCTGTAACTTGAGGAATGGTTCTAGTTCAAAGGGCTTTGCTAACCCAAACCAACTTTATATTACAGGCCAAAAGACTCATCAATCATACATTTAATCAGTTAATCTTTATTAGGGTCATAAATCCTTATAAGCTGAAATATCTAATTGGGAGGAAAAATTGAGAGAGAGATTTTTGGGTTGAAGGAGCAATAAAAACCAAACAGATGTCTCATCATAAAACTATCAAGCGGATATTTTCTTCCCACCTTTTCTTATCGTTCCAATTTTCTTTATTGTTAAATATTGAGATACAAACTGCTATAACACCAACAATAAAGGAATATAGTCCTGGTTTTGAAAGGGGGAAAAGTGTAACATGCTTTGTTAGGACTTTTACCCTGTCTCCAGTATTTTTAGAACAATTGATTGAGAGCCTAGTTGGTGGGGCAATAATCAATAAATGAGTTTAAATATTCCTGGGAGAAATGTATGTCTAGCATCTGTCAAAAATTAAAAATAATACAAGGAAACAAACAAACTCAAAGTAAAGTCACTGAAAGATCAGAATCTAGTGGATTACCTCAGAGAAGGGAGTTTGTGGCACCAGATATTTCTTCTTTTAATTTTCTTTTGTTGTTGTTCTTGGTTGTTGGTTTTTTTTTTTTTTTTTTGGTTACAGTTACATATATTGGTGATTATTTTGCTGGAATGTATGTATATGCCATTTACTGAGGCTTTGCTGTCTCTCAGCATCAAATCACATCTAAAGGTCTTCTTGAAATTTGAAAAACTATGAAAGAAATGTTACTATGTTTTCTCAGATACTGAAAAATGCACCAAATGCCCAGATGAACAATATCCAAACAAGAATCGAGTCAAATGTATGCCCAAAAGAATAACCTTCCTGTCCTATGAAGAAAATCTGGGCACAATCCTTGTCTCCTTTGCTCTACTCTTGTTCCTAACCACAAGCCTTGTTTTAATGGTATTCCTTAAATACGTAGAAACTCCCATTGTCAAAGCCAACAACAGGGACCTCTCCTTCATCCTCCTGATCTCCCTCCTGCTTTGCTTTTTGTCCTCCTTTCCCTTCATTGGCCAGCCAAGGAAAGCCACCTGTCTTCTCCAGCAAACAATGTTCAGCATTGTCTTCTCAGTAGCCGTGTCTTCTGTGTTGGCCAAAACGATCACGGTGGTGTTGGCTTTCCTGGCTTCAAAACCAGGAAAAAGGATGAGAAGATGGTTGGGGAAGAGCTTGGCCAACTCCATCATCCTTTCTTGTTCTGGTGTCCAAATTTTCATTTGTACCATATGGCTGGGAGTTTCTCCCCCATTCCCAGACTCTGACATGCGCTCCCAGCTTGGAGAGATCATCCTTCAATGCAACGAAGGCTCTGTTGCCATGTTTTATGTTGTCCTTGGCTACATGGGTTTCCTCGCTGTCATTTGCTTCATACTGGCTTTCCTGGCCAGAAACCTGCCTGGGGCCTTCAACGAAGCCAAACTGATCACTTTCAGCATGCTGGTCTTTTGTAGTGTCTGGATATCTTTCCTTCCCACCTACCTGAGCACCAAAGGAAAGTCCATGGTGGCCGTGCAGGTCTTCTCCATCTTGGCCTCTAGTGCTGGACTGTTGGGCTGCATCTTCTTTCCCAAGTGCTACATTATCCTCCTGAGACCAGATCTAAACACAAAGGAACATCTAATGATAAAAGTAGGGAACTGACAATGAAAATGTTTCTTAGAATCATAACCTTTAACTATTGATTACAATTGTTTTGGTTTATATGCTTTTTTTGCCTCTATTTGATAACTTACGTTATTTAAAACTGAAAGAAAAAAAGTTAAATAAATCAAATTAAAATCTAAGATAATCACTAAACAATAAAATAAATTAATAGCTGATCTTTGTGTTTTTAAACTATGGATAACCTTCCTTTTCCTCAGCACACTGGTTAGCAAATATTTCCTTTAAGCTACCTGTCAGCCTCTGCTTTGCTTACTTGCTATCAGCTGCCATAGAAACGGGGAGGGTGGGGGCATGGTATTTGCGATGGGAATAAATGGTACTGGAGGTGATATGGCAAAGAGAGCTTTCTTCTTCTACACATGCTGATGTTTGGACCTGGTCAAGGCCAACCGTCCTGCATACCAACGTAATGATACTGTCTGGAGATGCAACCCACATGACACCTTAGATAGTTGCAGATTGGACACTGGGGTGGGGGTCATTGCGGGGATGGGGTTGGGAAATTGTTTGATGTGTATTTGTTTGCGCCTTTCTGGCTCAGATCTTGCTTTACTTTCACTGCCATCTTTTCATAACCAGTAAAAGTATTTTAATTCCACGAACAATGGAATTGTTTTCTTACTTGGTCATTGAGGGAGGCACACCTGACACTACCCTTGAGGAGAGTTCAGATATAAACCTTGTCCTGGGCTTTGCACTGATTGAAGCTTGGTGGGTAACTTCAGACTTAGTTAGGAGGATCTCAACCTTATCTTCATGGTTCTTTCAGAATTCAGAATCAAGTGTGGGACCCAAAGCAATTATTGAATTCTTTCTGCAGTGTTTTTCAACATGTCCTGGTGGGACTCCTGAAATAATATTGGGAGATGTTCCCCACACAACAAAGAGATGCATTCATATTTATGCATCTCAAAATGGAAGAATAGACTAATTCATAAGTAACAAATGATATAACAAATGATGAACAAATGATGATCAAATGCTGCAGGTATTACATTGTTGCCCTTATGGAAACTTGGTGGGATGAAACCCACAAATAGTATATACAGCTAAAGGAATTAAAATAATTGAAAAGAAACAGACCAAATAAAAGAGAAAGTGGAGTTGCAGTATATATAAGAAATTACCAAATGCCTACAGAATGATGAAAAGTGTCTTGAATGCATTTGGGTCAATATAAAAGGGGAAAAATATGGCACTGCCATAGGTGTACATGATAGGCCACCGAACCAAACAGAGAAAATAGATGAACTTTTTGCAAGTCAGTTAGCTAAGTATGTAGTAAGCAAATCAAATATTTGGGGGATTATAGTGGAGACTTTAACTACCCTGACATCAACTGGGAGAGAAACTTTGCACCAAGTGGAAAATCAAACATGTTCCTGACAAACCTACCAGAGAACTTGGTGTCCCAAAAAGTAGAGAAGGGAACTGGGGGAATCAGCCATATTGGACTTTATTCTCACCAGCAGAGATTAAATGATAAATGGTGTTGAAGCTTTGGAAGGAACTTTGGGGGAGGGGAGTGATTGTGCAATATTGGAATTCAACATTGTGCAAGCACAAGCAATAGAGAAAAGTCAAACTAGAACCTTAAACTTCAAGAGAGCGAATTCAATAGACGTAGAAAGAGCTTGGGAAGGATTCCATGGATGAGAATCCTCAAGGGGAAAACAACCCAAGAAGTTTGGGAAACTTTGAAAAGTAAGCGTAGGCATTCATATGTAAGGAATATCAATGTATTATAAGCCAGAGATCTCAGCCTCCGCCTTCTGCCTGATTTTCCTTCAGGGAGGAAAAGGCAAAAAGGCAATCAAACAATAAAACAGGGGGAAAAAACATAATTCTCCAGGGGGCTCATCCTGGGGATCTGCTGGTCAAATTGTCAGGGCACATGGCCACAATTTATTGCTGGTCAAGGGATTGATAGAGACTCAATACTCCAAAAGGACTGAAAAGTTCAATACCTTTTTGTCTGTAGTGGATGGGGAGACATTTTAAATTTCACGAAAGGAAATCTTCCACGTTTTTTTCATAAAGGAATTATAAATTATGAATCCTTTCAACTAATGCTAAAATTAATCTTAATGCTAAAACCATTTTCTATTTCCGCTCCCTAATTTCGATACGCTTTTTATCCACACTATTTTCCTTTGATTTCCCATTTTACTGTATCTTAGTCCTTTTTATCTGTTTTTAGTTCTGTTTCCTATTTTTCTTCTTTTAAAGACTTGAATTTTTTCTTCATTTTTTAAATATACTTTATAAAACGTTTCTTGGATCTTCTCTTCCCCTAAATCTGTCCTTCACATCAGCAGCTTTCCCTGAAAGAGAGAAGATTTTCCCCTTCAGCCCTCCAGTTCTGAGAGAAGACAGAAGCCCCGCCCCTCTCTCTCCCAAGTGGCTGCCCCTGCGCCTGCCCTGCCCCTGTCATCATGGCAACCCAGCAGCAGCCAATCAAACAAGAGAGAATAATGGTTTCCTGGCAACTCAGCCACCAATCAGCCTCCTGGAGAAGACTTGAACAGACAAAGACAATGTGGGGGAGGGGAGAGAGTTTCAAATGAGGATGAAATAAAAACGGTTTTTAAGTGTGATGAGAAAGAGAAGAAAAAAAAAACCTCAGAGAAATGCAGAGGGAGGGGAGGCTGAAGTCCTGGAAGAGCCTTTCCCCTCCCCCACCTAGAAATGGCTGCCCTGGAGAGATTCTCCTGAGGCAAAAAAGTGTCACTGAATGATTTGAGACTTTGGACTTCCCTCCCCACTCAAGATCAGGGCTCTCTGTCTTCCTTCACATCAAAGTGTTTCACACTGAGGAAAATAAGATCTGAATAAAAATGCAGCCATATTTCTCCTTGCAGGGGTCACCCACCACCAAGAGAGCCCCCTTTGCCATCTCCTTTCCCCAAATGTGAGCTCTGTCTTCAGGGGGTGAAAGCCTCCCCTTGACATCCTTACACCCCCCCATTGAGCTCTCTTTCTGGTGTAGAAGTGTTGGGGGTCCTGTATCTATCCAGATGTGGTTTGGTGACATCTTCCCCTCTGACTGGAGGCCTCCCCTCCTTTGATCATGCCCCAATGGGACCCTGCAGTGCTTGGGCCTGATCCCCATTGCCTCCTGGAAGTGGCCACCATTTTCCATACTCTGACAAGACCTTGTAGAAATGGCATCTGTTTTGGAAGCTTTCCACCCTGATCCTCAGGCTGGCTCTTGCTAGCTTTTGGAATGCAGACACTGCATGCTGTGGTGGGAGGTTCAGGATGAATTTCCTAAAACTTTTTCCTTTCTTTTACCCCATCTTTCTCCCCCCAATACCTACATTTCTTCAATAAAGAACACACACACACACACACACACACACACACACACACACACACACAGAGACACACAGAGACCTTAGAGAGACAAACTTGATCATCTTTGACTCCTCCCCCAGCCCCGAAATAGGTGCTAAAACTAAACTGCCAGGGAATTCCTCCCTACTTCTAGGTTGGTTCCAAATCAGTTACTCTGACTGCAGAGTTAAAAAAAAGTAGAGAGAAGGGAGGAAGGAAGCAAAGGAAACATTGTCAGTGAGGTCAATGTGGCTCAACTGCCTCTCTGCACGTGAGGAGGGTCCCTCCCTCAGAAGAGAGCTTTCTGACCCCACTCCCAGGCTGCCTTGGCTGGATCGGGTTGGGGTCTCCGCCTGCCTTCCTCTCCTCCAGAGACCCCTCCCTGCCCTTGCCCAGAAGGCACCTGAATCTCCTGCATCCCCCACCTCTCTCCCCCTCACTCATGGCTCTCCGGGACCCTTCATTGCCCCAGTTGCTATTAGGGCTCCTCCTTCAAAGAAACGTTTTCCAAGCATGCCTGAGCCAGGTCAGGTACGGGATCCACCTGCCTTCCTCTTTTCCAGCCCACCTTCCCTGTCCTTGACAGGAAGGGACATCAACCTCCTGCAGCCCTATGTGGCCTTCCAGGACCCCTGCTTCCTCCTCAGGCTTCCCACGGCCTTCATGAGGACTTGAAACCACTCTCCTGGTCAAGATTGGAGCTTTCCTGTTGCTTCTTCTTCACAGAGCAACCAGATAAAAGCTCCACCCAATTTCAGCAATTTGGAGTGGTTTTGCAGGACTGAAGTCAGAGTGGGGAAGGCCCATAGCCTCAGCCGGCCGGGTGTGAAAGATATCAGAAAGATCATAGGTGACAAGGCTTTTCAGAAGAGGTTTGCCATTGACTCTTTTCTAGGGCTCTGACAGATTGGCTGGTCCAGGTTCACCCAGCTGACTTCCTGCCCAAGGCAGGACTGGAACTCATGGTCTCCTGGTTATTCCCCTCATGCCTTGACCATAGTCGTAGCTATGCATCTCACTTAACCTGGTCAAGTCACCAATAGCTGCGTTCACACTTGCAACTTTTAACCATTGTTTGTTTTTGGAGGTTGAACCTGTCAGCTGATGGGTCAGTTAATTATGCGTATTAATTCCGCAAGTGGCTGAAGAATCGTTTTTAAGAGCAATAAACTGGAGACATTTTTCTTCCTGTAAGGGCCACATTCACACAGCATGAATGCTTCACCAGGCTGGAGTTTATCAATACCATAACACGGGGACTCTGGATTATAGCCTGGAAGCACTTGGAGGTCATCTGGGCTGGAATTTCAAACAAAACCTCAGAGATAGGAACGTCACAACAGTCACACCATGTGCATCTATAAAACCTGAGGGTCTGTTCCCAGGTCCCCCCAAACCAAATTCTGGGTGGCAAGAAATCAGGTCACACCATTCACCGCAATGTGGGCACTGCCACCATCTCAGCTGCAGACCTCTCAGCACAGCATGTATCTAAGAAACCAAAAAAAAATATGAAAATTAAATGGCTTTCCGTCTTTTCATCAGTATGGAAACACAACTCAGAAAGTGTCAAGGAACAAAAAGGAATATTTCCATCCATTCTGTGATTTTCCCTCTCTTCGTCAATGATGCAACCTCCCATTGTCTTCCTTGAGTTTGGGAAGCTGCTCAAGTCTTTTCTTTTGAAGATATATTTTTATTCTTTACCTATAAATACATTGAATAACCCTGTAATTGTCCTGGAATTCCACTTACCATAAAACAAAAGTAAAAACATATGTACTATTTTAAACAGTGCTGGTGTTGCACAGTAGTTTCTGACCATCACATGATCATAAAAACAATTCAGGCTGAAACTCTATATCAGGGGTGAAATCTAAAAACATTTCCTTCAGGTTCTGTGGGTGTGGCTCGGTGGTGGTGGGGTCATGTGACTGGGTGAGCGTGGCTATGTAGTCATGTGACTGTGGGGTCAAAATACAGAAACTTCCTTTAACAATACCCTGCTGGAGCAGGGGGTTAGACTAGATGACCTCAAGGTCCCTTCCAGCCGTGGATTGCTTTGCTCTTTCAAGGTATCCTCTGAAGCTGCGCCTAGTGCCTGGTTTGTGGTCCTCCCTACCTCGCCTTTTCCCCTCCCTCTCTTCTTTCTTTCTTTCTTTCTTTCTTTCTTTCTTTCTTTCTTTCTTTCTTTCTTTCTTTCTTTCTTTCACGGTAGCCCCACCCCACATCATTTTTGGACTAGCAGCCCTCAGGGAAGCCTTCTGGGAGTAAAAACAGACCCCCCAAACCACCAACCCTGTTTTTGGCCTAGCATGCCTCAGGAAAGCCTCCAGGCTGGTTTAATAGCAATAGTAATAGCACTTAGACTTATATGCCACTTTACAGTGTTTTACAGCTCCGAAGGATGGAAGGATGTGAGTGCGCGGCTGGCTGCCACGCGGCGACGACCTCGTCTGCTTTTGGGACCCTCGCAAGGGTGAGCCGGAGCTAGGCATTAGAACCCCCACAGGGGTGAGCCTGAGTTAGGCTATGGGACCCTCGCAAGGGTGTGTCTGAGCTCGGCTATTGGCCTCCGCGGAGGTGCGCCTAAGTTAGGCGGGTCTGGTACTGCCAAGGAAGAACGGACACCATGGTGAGATGAAACGCACCAACCAACTCAGCGAGGTAAAAAGACCCCGGCTGGCCGATTGAGACGGTATTTATTGAAAGCATACAAAAGGTTTCTATTTAAAGCGTGTTATTGTATGATTGGTTAAAATACTTGTTACTGGGCAGGCTTTGTTCACTTGTTACGTATGCTTGTTATTAGGCAAGCTTGTTCACTTGTTACAAAAAGATGTTACAGAAGAATGTTGCATAGAAATGTTGCAAAGTGAAGAATGTTGCATAGAAATGTTGCAAAGCAAAACCTTGAGCAGGCTTTGTGCCGGCTCAACAAGAATGTGATGTAGCTAGCAACTTTAAACATGATCGCTACATCTCCTCTGTTTTTACTTTATTAAAGCTGAAAACATGGAGCTTTTACGTCCATGGAGGCGAGTGCTATTTCAGGTCGCGTGTTGCCCTCCGACCCCAGGCTTCCTGTGTCCGCACCTACCATTCTGTCAGCGTCATCTTCCGAATCGTTATCTGAGGAGAAATGTAGCAAGGGTTGCTTACTTTCATCTGTTGGTACCAACATATACGTATTATTCTCAAGCATCATATTAATTTGTGCAGCAGTTTTTGCTTCAGCAATGGCATTCAAACTACGCTTAATCATGAATACAAAAACAGGCAATAAGCAGGGTAATAGTATACATCCCATAGCAGTCATTGCAACAAATATAAAAACAGCTTTTAAACCTGGGAATTTGGGTAAAATACCATCGAACATACCTCCAAAATCAAATCCATTCCATGTCTGCACAGGAACATGGGCAATTTTCATCATTTTGTCAGTAATTTCCTTAATTACTTTACCACTTTCATCAATTTCAATACAACAATTAGTTAAATTGAATTTTCCACATACTCCTCCTTCTTTAGCAAGCAGGTAGTCTAGTGCAAGTCTATTTTGCATTATGTATGTTCTAGATTTTACACTTTCTTTGGCTAATTGTGTCAGGCCTTTGACAGTCTCATTTGTTATTATTTCTACTACAGATTGTAAACGAATAAGTCGGTTTAATAAGTAGATGGGTGTGCGGTATCCATACATACCATCTTCGGCCCATGTGGCAGGGCCGTAGACTTGTATAATACGTTCAGCTGGCCATTCATCATTTCCCCATGTGCCTTGGTTCCCTCCCACGACAACTTTACTTATTGAGGAAACAACGTCCTCACGCTTTCTGCGGTGGTTCCCTATTTCATCGTAAACGGGGACCCCTAAGACTTGTTGTGTGTTTAGTGGGAGGAGAAAAACCCAGGTCTAATAATGCCCAAGACACATGTTCCGCACCAATTAGCTGGGAGGTGTCCATAGGCCATTTTTCCACATATCCAATACAGCCCATCGGGTGCTAACCATGTGAGTGATTGATTGTTTGGGTTTGTCAAGAACTTTTTCATGTTAATAACTTCAAACAAAGCAGTTTCGTCTTGTCCAGCTGAGCTATTTTTTCCTGACCACCATATCCCATTTTCCCATTTCCCAGTACAAATTAAGTTCCCTACTTTTGTACATTTGGAACCAACAGGTCTGGAGAAGCAAACATTTCCCACAAGATTTGTTGTAAGAGTCCAGTCCCCATCTTTCCCTTATGTGTATGACAAATTACCCAGCTTGTCCATTTCCATTATTTTAGAATAATTTAGTTCTTGGGCTTCCCAGGGCCATTTTCCCCCCATGTTGGTTCCCCCACATACAAAACAATTAGTAACATTCAATGTGTTAGCAATGTCCTCTGCCAGTTGGACAAAAGTGTTAGTAACATGTTGTGGTATTTTGGGGATATTCAATTTCTCAATTTCTTGATAAAATGACCCAAAAAGTCCTTTAGTTGTTCGCAATTGCCTAGTTTGCTTGGTTACTGTCCAGCGTAACGCAATGTGTGGGTCTCTACCACTTGCTTCTATGGCCAAGCCATATTCTACTTCCCACGTTTTGGTAGGTGTGCAAGTTATGGTAATTGGGTTGCAGGAATTTCTTGGGCACTTGCTGTTGGCTATGCCCATTTCCAACTTGCATTTATGGTTTCCACCAGGTGGATCCCCTGACCACATGCTGACACAGGACCAATATGGACAAAAGCTGTAAGTGTCCCGGTCGGAGCAAGTCCCCTTGTTATTGTAGCACATGTATTTTCGTTCAAGCATGAGACTCCTTTCCCATTGTAATGTCCCACAAGTTGATTTCCAACAGTTGCGATTGATTGCTAAACAAGCGTCAAAACTGAGGCGGACTTGCGTGTTGAGGGATTTAAACTCAGTTTTGTTGAGTAATTCTTGTCTACCGCATTCAATGGTGTAAATGGACATTACATATGTAGTAATGGTTTTCGCTTCTTTTGGGTTGTAACATTGAATCTTGTTGTTAAGGGTACACATGTGATAAACAGTATTATTAACTCTACAAGTTGATGGATTAGTAATTTGACAATGTTCAGGTTTGATGGTATGATATATCAAAGTCTTAGAGACCTTGCCACTGTGTATTGTGGTGGTGATGCAATCACTACAACTTTGATTGTTAGACTCAAGTGATGCAGCACGCCGAATTCGTGAGGAATGAGTGGATTGTTTCTGGAACAACAATAAGGTCAATCTGGCAGAAGTGGCAAGTCCTTTAACTATCTTGGTAATTTCACACTGATATAGTCCCAAATCTACTGCCTTAGGGTTTTTGACAGTCAATTGAGTAGTACGGAAATGAAATGTTTGTAAATAATGTTCTGAATCTTCAGGAAGCCATGTGTTGTTAAAAAACCATCGCCAAAAAGTACCTTTTTTCTTGATAGGAGATCGTTGTCGACAGGACATGGTGGGAGCATATGGCACTCCTTGTATGAAGGTGTAGCATACCTGGTGTGTTCGTATGAGGGAATTGTATTTTGGAAAGTCCGGTGCGTTTCGGCGAATCCTTGCTCCTGGGAGAGGCTCGCTTGCTCCTGGTGCATAGTCTGGAATTTCTTTGGCTTTCCATAAACAAGTATTCACATCGCATGGCTCTGGAAAACAGCATGAAAAATGGCGAAGCAAAGTTCTTGAAGAGGAGTGAGGAGAGGTGCGGACAAGAGTCATCCAAGAAAGAAAAATTGAAGATAATGGAGGATAAGCCACAGAGGGTGTTGAGTAGAGATAAACAGTTTGGTTAAAATAGGTGTTATTGGACAAAAATCCGATGCACGAGTAGGAGCCAATAGTTTGAGGAGTTACGTGTAAGGAAAGACGAACTTGACAAGAGTCATGATATAAGTATTGAATTAATATCAAAGGTTTTAAAGAAGGGAAAAGAAATTTGCCCTGATGCTGCAAGGCATAGGGGCAAGTAGTGAGAAGAGTGTCTTTGAACACAAAAGTCACATGAGTGTCAAGAGGTGCAAAAATCACCTGAGGGTGAGCAACAAATTGAGCAGAGGCATAAGATAACAATGAGAGAAAGAGTTTAAAGAAAAAGGAGTGATATGTCAGGGGGAGAAGAAAAGGCAGGGTCATCTTGATCTTCTTCTGGTATGCGGTGATACGGACGAACACAACGAGCAGGAACCCAGAGAGTCTTGTCATCAATTTGTACTGCTGCGTAGCCTTTTCCCCAAGTGATCAATTGAGCCGGACCTTTCCAGTGTGGATCCGGCAATTGCCTGTAGTAAACAAGAGGTCGGGAGGCGGGGAGAGGAGGTTTAGAAAAGTGACGAGAGGCTGCAGAGGATGCAGGTGTGCCAGTAAGGTTAAGAAAGTTGATAGTATAAAGACAAGTATTTAGAATGTTTTGCAACATCGGGAGATTGGGGGGGTGTAACCCTTTTGACCCCATATGCCGATCAAGAGCTATTTTCAAGGTTTTATTTGCTCGTTCTACAATTGCTTGTCCTTTTGAATTAAAAGGAATTCCAAATTTGTGAATAATGGACCACCTATAACAAAATTCAGCAAAAGCAGAGGAGGTATTAGCAGGACCATTATCAGTTTTTAAAATTTTTGGACACCCCAATGTTGCGAAAGATCGAATGCAGTGATTAATTGTTTGCTTGGTATTCTCACCCCTTTGCGGGGTTGCCATAATAAAACC
Source organism: Natrix helvetica (assembly GCF_964273705.1). Classification (NCBI taxonomy): domain Eukaryota; kingdom Metazoa; phylum Chordata; class Lepidosauria; order Squamata; family Natricidae; genus Natrix; species Natrix helvetica. Next base: position 369,024,658 of record NC_138548.1, read on the forward strand.
CGAAAAAGTGTCCACAGAAACGTGAAGGTATTTCCATGGGGCAAAGGGAGAATACTGAGTGACATCCATTTGCCAAGTTTCACAAGCCTCAGTACCCCTTGGATTTACTCCTTGCGGGATATTATTAGCTTGGAGACTACACGTGGGGCATTGTTGAATAATGGCAGTTGCTTCTGCCATTGATATGCCAAATTGCTTCATCAAGGCTTTTTTGTTTTGATGAAAAAAGGTGTGACTTTCACCTGCTGTTAATGGGGCAGGCTGAGGTGAAACAATAGTTAGAGGCATCATTTTGCAGGCCTCGTCTGCCATGTGATTTCCTTCAGATAGGAACCCAGGCAGATGCTGATGACTACGAATGTGTGCTACAAACAAAGGTTTAGTCCTTGCGTGTAGTGCTGTTTGCAATTGTGTAAACAACATCAAAAGAGAAGGTGTTAAAGAGGGTGAGATATAGGCATCAAAAATGTGCAAAGTTAATTGAGCAACATACAGACTGTCTGTGATGATATTTAGAGGTTTGGAAGAAAATAATTCCAAAGCTAGAATAAAAGCTGCCAATTCAGCCTGTTGTGCAGATGTTTGTGTATTAGTCAATTTCTTATGCCATATCTGTTGTGTATTCCAAGTACATGCACCATGATTTTTGGACCCATCTGTGAATATGGTTAATGCATCTTTAATGGGTTGTGATGTTATTGGTGTATAAAATTGTATCGGAATGGTCTTAATAACTTGTAGCCTTGGGTCAGCTGGCAGATGACATGAAATTTGACCAGGCCATTCCGTGAGTGCATCTTGGAGAAGAGTAGAATTTTGAAAAAGAGGTTTCCATTGAGATAACTTGAAAGGGAGATAAAGCGTAACAAAATCCATTCCCATTAAGGCACGGGTTCTTCTTCGTGCTTTTTCAATGAGTAAAGCCATTTGGGCTGCTCTGGGTGTGAGTGAATTGCGAGGTGTATGTGCTAGATGTAACCATTCTAAAATATAAAGTTTAGGTTTTGGGGTCAGCACTACTTGTATGATGATCCCTGTCAAAAGTTGAGGAGTTGCAAGAAGAGCTAATGAAAGGGGAGTGTGTGGACTTCCGGTGGTAACGTGGAGGCGAGTGGGGGGAAGAAAGCAGGGCTCTGCTCTTCGAACCCCGATATACACGCCTGGAGGATCCCCCAGGGGGATATGCTGAGCTTGTAGGGTGAAGCGGAGAAGTAGGGATACCCCAGAACGAATGAGGCGGAAGGCGATCGCCCGTTACGACTGGGGATACCCTTTTTAACCCAGCGTGTAAACGTTCGCCGCTTGCTGCACTGAATGGTGGACCTGAAGCCTCGGCAAACCACCAAATAGAAGAAGGAAGGAAGAGAATTGAATCAACTTTTGCTACATTGTTGCAACGCCTGATACAAGTGAACACAGCGGAGAGTTACAGGCTGGGAAAAGACGTACCTAAACTATAGAGGAGAACGGGCAAACAGGGAGACTCCAGAGATCTGGCGTGAAAACCCCATCAAAAAGGCCACTGAAAGAGGTGAGAGCGACACTTTAAAGTTTAAAAGGAGCCCGAACAGAAACGAGGGGGAAAGAAATACGATCTGGCTGAGGCTACTGTGGACTCGGGTAGCAGGAGAAAGGAGACAGAAGGAGACTTTGAAAGATCGTGCTAGACCGGGGAACAGCAGCAGACAGCCATTAATTATAGAGCAACAAAGTATCAAGGCGGAAGAGAAAGCCGACGAAATCGCAACATTGTAACAACTTAGAAGTGCCGGAGTATCTGAGCAAAGTTGAAAGAAAGGACTTGAAAAGAACTTAAAAGAATTTAAAGAAGCTCTAAACTTAAAGAAACACAGAGGAAAAAGTGGTGAATGAACTGTCTATATTAACTTTATACTATTGTTATAATCTTTATAATCAAATATTTAAATTAATCAATATTTAAGACAAATAGCGTTATTTATATATATATTTATTGCTACATTGCTATAACCATAAATAAGTAAGTGTGAATCCTGGTGGCAATTACTAGCTATATATGCCACAACCATTTAAATAAGTTTAAATTTGACATTATTAAGAAACAATCTAAGCATTTAAGTACTTAAATATAGCACTGTAAATGTTAAAATGAACAAATATTGAGACTCTCCCCAGTCCTCCCTCCCTGCCTATATAACCCCTTCTCCCAACACCTCTAGATATTATTGTATAATAATAATAATAATTATTATTATTATACTGTATTACTTAAAATTTATATAGTATACTAAGATTAATGCGGATATACTAAGACAAAAAAAAAGAAGGTGGGGGGAAAGATTGAATGCCAGTTTGGGACAATATATACAAGATACTTTCAGAACAAGATAAAACTATAAGAGAAATGGCAAATATAACATCAACAGCACTTAGAAGTGGAAAAAAGATGAACATCAACCCTGCAATAAACCCAACAACAAGGGGTTCGCCGCCCCCCCCCCCAACATCCAAAGGGCCAACAGAAGAAATGAATGAAACAGAAAAAACAAATGTGGGGTCGAATACTGAAAATATACAGACAGTGCTGCAAACCATTCAAGAAACTATGCTAAAATTCCAAGAAACAGCAACAAAAAACCATGATGAAATGAAAAAAGATATGAATGAAATGAAAATAGATATGAATGAAATGAAAGCAGAGATGTGTGAAATGAAAAATGAAGTCAAGAAAGATATACAGAAATTAGATGATAAAATGGAAACTATACAACAAGCTCTGGGAAAGAATGAACAATTAATAAAAGAAGTAGAAAAAAGAACAGAACAGACAGAAACAAAAATAAACCAGGTTGAACAACAAATGAAAGCATCAAATAAAAAGCTAGAGGAATCACTTATTCACATGGAGATGGACCGTGCAGCTTTCTACCTCCGCTTTCAGAATGTGACAGAGGTAAAAGGTGAAGACCTAACTACGATAATGTCTGGCTTAATTGCAAAAACTTTAAACACAGACAAGCAAGAGATCATAAATGAACTCGACGACATTTATAGAGTTACCACCAATTATGCGAGGAAACATCGACTACCCAGAGAAGTGCACATCAGGTTCGCGAGGAAAAAAGTAAGAGACATACTATATAAAATAACAAGAGAAGAACCGATGATGTACGAGGGGAAGGAGATACTAATATTAAAACAAATCCCACGAAGAGTGAGGGAACAGAGAAGAGACTACCAATTTTTGGCCACGCAATTAATTAAGAGGGAGATACTATTTAGATGGTTAATACCAGAAGGGATGTTAGTAACATGGCAGGAGAAGAGAATTAAAATTGACAACCTTGAAAAAGCACAGGAATTATACGAGCAATTAATGTATCCAGAAGAGAAACAAAACACAGAAGAGGAAATAGAATATAGAAGAAGGGAAGAAAGACAACAAAAGGCAAGGGAGGGAAGACAGGGAGGACGTAGCAGGGAAGAGGAAGAACAACAGAAAGAAGAAGAAGTAAGACCAAAAACAAGAAGTCAAAAAGAAACTAGAGACAAATAAAAATAAGGACAAGCAGAGATCTAGGAAAATGGAGGAAGAAATCCAACTACTATCTGTAAATGTCAATGGTTTAAATTCACTAACAAAAAGAAAACACATCTGGGCAAAATTAATAAAACAAAAAGCAGACATAATATGTCTACAGGAAACACATATCAAACAACAAGACACAAAATACTTAGAATGTCCGAAATTGGGGAAATTATATACAGCATCGGCAGAAGAAAAAAGAAAAGGATTAGCAATTTATGTTAAAGAGAGAATAAAGGCAAGCTTAATCTATGCAGATCCAAGGGGAAGAATATTAATTTTAGAGATATGGATAAACCAAAAACCAATATTGCTGGTAGCAATTTATGCCCCAAACGAAGAGCAGAAAAATTTCTATAAAAAACTACATGAAAAAATCAGAGAAATTGGAGGGGAAAACATCTGTATAATAGGAGACTATAATGCCATAGTAGATAGCAAAATAGACTATGTAAGTGACAAAAAAACCAAAAACAAAAAAAAGTATTACCAACAACATGTATGGAGATGATGGAAGAGCTAAATCTAATAGACATCTGGAGAAAAATGGAACCAAATAAAAAACAATTTACCTTCTACTCAAATCCACACCAATCTTGGTCACGGATCGACATGGCATGGATGAATAAGGAAATCGGGGCAGAAATATATAAAATTGAAATACTACCAAACACCTGGGCAGACCATAACCCCATTAAAATAATCTGGAAAGGGGAAAAAAAACTAGACGAAGATGGACATTAAACCTGCAAATATTAAAAGAAAAAGAATTTATCCAAAAGTGTAAGAGTGAGTTGGGACTATTTCTCAAAGAAAACACAAAAGAACAGACATCAATACAAAATCTATGGGATACCATGAAAGCCTACATACGAGGAATCATTATAGCTTATGCAGCAAAAAGAAATAAAGAAAAATGGGCACAACAGAAAGCATTAGAGAAGGAAATTGAGAACCTAGAAAAAGAACTCCAAAACAAACCACAAAGTGACAAAATTAGAAAAGATTGGATGCTAGCGAAACACAAATTAAACATACTAGTCCAGGAAGAAATAGTAAAACACTTAAAACTAACGAAACAAAATTTTTTTGAACAAGCAAATAAACCAGGAAGGTGGTTATCTTATAGATTGAGAAAAGAAAGAGAAAAAAGACTAATATATCAACTCCAAGAGGAAACGGGTGAATTACAACACACAATGGAAGGGAAAAAAAAGATTGTACATAAATATTTCGAGAAGTTATACAAGGGGGAACAAGTAGATGACAAACAAATACAAGAATATTTGAACAAAGAAGAACCCCCAGTAATACCGGAAGAGATGAAAGAAATGCTAACGAAACAAATAACAAATATTGAACTGAAACAGGCAATTCAAAAACAGAAAAATAATAAAACACCAGGTCCAGATGGATTCCCAGCAGAATGGTACAAAACGATAAACGATCTGAATGAATCAATAGAACCCCTAATGTTGGAGATGTACAACGAAACATTGACGAAAGCAAAAATACCAAACACATGGAGGGAAGCATACATTACGTTAATATATAAAGAAGGTACAGACCACAACCAAATTCAAAATTACAGGCCAATCTCGTTGCTGAATGTGGACTACAAAATATTTGCAACAATAATAGCGGAGAGACTAAAAAGATTACTAAATGATTACATACACCCAGATCAAAATGGATTTCTCCCAACAAGACAAATTAGAAATAATACCAGAATAATTGCTAATATCTTGGAGTACTATGAGGTGCATACAGAGAAACAAGTGGCACTTGTATTCCTGGATGCACAGAAGGCATTCGATAATTTAAATTGGCAATACATGAAACAACAAATTAAAAATATGAATCTAGGAAATAAATTTGAAAAATTAATAGAAACAATATACTCCACCCAAAAGGCAAGCATACTATTGAATGGGGAGAAGACAGAGTCTTTTGAAATAACGAAAGGAGTGAGACAAGGCTGCCCACTATCACCTCTGCTTTTTATTCTGACGCTAGAAAGCCTTCTGATATGAATTAGAAAAAACCAGGAAATAAGAGGAACCAAAACTAAAAAGGAAGAATACAAAATACAGGCCTTTGCGGATGACCTAGTATTTATCATAGAAGATCCATTAGAAACAGGGAACAGGTTAATGCAAGAACTAGAAAAATATGGAGATGTGGCAGGACTAAAAATTAATAGAGAAAAGACTAAAATAATAACCAAAAAAAAAAAAATTGACTTCCGGTTCCGGCGGCTACGGCGACAGGCAAGCCTTTGCCTGCTCCCGCTCTCCCGGTGGGCTTCCCCCGCTTCTGGGGGGGCACAGGACGCCCCGAAGAGGCGTCCTGCCGAGGGAACGGCTCGCGGAGGGTCCTGGCGTCGGCGTCGGCTGGCGGGGGCTTCTCCGCTTCGTTCTAGGCATCGGGGAGCAGTTTTGGAGGGCGCGCGTGCGTCTCTCCCCATGCCGATCGGAGAACGCACTCTTGAACGAAGCAGCGGCAGTATGGTGAGAGGCTTCCTTCCTTCATTCCCTCTCTTGAATTGATGGACTTTTCAGCACTTTTAAAAAGTTAAACTTTCGGATACTTGTTAGAGGTGCGGCTAGAGGGAGGGGGATTTCCCCCCCTCCCTTGGACAAGTGGCTTGAGAAGATTTTGCTTTCTCCCCCAGGGGAAGGAGGAGGGGGGAGAGCCAACTAATGATGCCTCACCCCCATAAAAGTGACTTTCATTGGACTTAACTCCAGAACCTATGGGTGACCTGAGAACTTTTTGAACTTTTAAAATTTTATTATGCCTCTGAGCCCAAAGCTGGCAGGGCAAGATGGCACACTTCCGTTGTCTTCATGAACTGTGAAACCTGACTCCACCTTTAAAATTCAGGCTTCCGGTCTTTGTCTCCGAGTCACCCAGAGGAATCTCTTGTGGATTGTTATTTTCTGAACTCCTTGGAGAAAAAACTTTCATCTATCGCTAGAGTGAAAAGAAACTCCCACCTGTTTGGATCCTCTGCCTTCTGAATTCGCCTGCCTGCTCTACTTCTCCAGCTGCCCAGTTTCTACTCTGACTGATCTCCTTGCTTCATGAACCATGTCTCCAAAAAGACCACCTCCTGGAAAGCCTGGCTTTGCTACTTCTGCACCAACGTCTGCAACGTCTAGTCCAGCTACACAGTCAAAGATAACAGAACTGATGCAACCCAAGACTACAGAGATAGACTTTCAACAAATGCTTCAACAAATCTTACAGGGCCAGGAGGAAATTAAGAAACAGTTAAGGGAAATGAAAGATGAAATTAAAGAGAATCAAGCTCAAATCTTTAAGAATTCACAGAGACTGGACCTTGTGGAGGGTGGGGTGGCGGAGGCGAAGTGGGGGGTAGAGGCTTTACAGAAGGGGAACAAAGAACTTGACATTCAACAAATGAAAACAGAGTTTGAGAGAATGTCCTTTTATCTTAGATTTCAAAATGTAATAGAAGCAGATGGGGAAAATATAAGGGACATTATGACTAACATTTTAGCTGAATACATACACAAAGATAAACAGCAGATGGAATGGGAGATAGACCTAGCCTATAGAGTGAATTCAGCATATGCCAGAACACATAATGTACCCAGGGAGGTTCATATTAAATTCCTTAGGAAAACCACAAGAGATGAAATTCTGGGTGTACAAAGGGGGCAAACACTGACATACCACGACAGGGAGATAACCATTCTGAAGCAGATTCCCAAAAAAATTAGGGAAAAAAGAAAAAGCTATTCGCAACTGGCGAATAAATTATACCAGAAGGGGGTGTGGTTTAGATGGTTGATGCCTGAAGGTATGCTGATATTCTGGGAGGAGACAAGAATTAGAATCAACACACCCATAGAGGCACAGGCCTTTATGGAAAAAAATAAAGCGAACCTAGAAAAAACAGAAGACACTACAACGGTCATACAGGACACGGGAGGGGCCGGAGCTCTGCCAGCGGGGGGCGAAGGGGCAACACCAAGAAAGCTCAGATCACAAAAATAAATAAGAAAACCACAATGTTATAAACAGACCGAAAGTAATAATGAATTTATAACTAGACTATATATTATAACTATATAAACTGATTGAAAATTATTTTTTCTAGAATTAATATGCTGATTTTTTATGACTATGTATTAAGGTTTGATATTTAGATGTAACCTAGGAGTTTGGAGGGAGGGGGCGTCTGCCGTACTTGCAACTGCCAAAATTTGTAATCATTCCACCTACCCTTTTCCGCATAAATGTTTTAAAAAAACCAATAAAACTTTTTGAAAAAAAAAAAAATAATAATAACCAAAAATTTGAAGGAAAAACAGAACAAAGAATTAGAAAAAACAATAGGACTCCAGGTAGTAAAGAAAGTCAAATATTTAGGAATATGGCTAACTGCAAAGTGCTCAACCATAAAAGAAAATAATTACACAAAATTAGTGCAACAAATAAAAAAAGACCTAGAATTATGGGGGAAACTACAACTATCGCTATTAGGGAAAATAGCAACTATAAAAATGAACATACTACCAAGAGTCCTATATCTATTTCAAACGATTCCCATAAAACTAGAGAAAACTTTTTTTACTGAATTGAATAAAATAATACTAAAATTCATCTGGCAAGGGAAAAAAGCTAGGATAAAACTGAAAGCATTACAGGACGATAGAAGAAGAGGTGGTATGGGACTACCTGACTGGGAACTCTACTACAATGCAGCAGCACTAATTTGGATTAAAGATTGGATAAATCTAAAAAACAAAAGAATATTAGCAATAGAAGGCCACGACCTACAAACAGGATGGCACTTTTTCTTATGGGAAGAGAGTAAAAAGAAGCAAAAATATTTCCATAGACATTACATTAGAGAAGCATTAATTCAAGTCTGGAATAAAATTAAAGCAAAACACTATATGAAAATACCGGCATGGCTTTCCACCATGGAAGCCATGATACACCCCAATACGCTAGATTTATCAAAAATGGTTAGATATAGTGAAATATTAGATAACCAGGGGAATTTGAAAACGAACCAAGAACTAAAAGAGAATAATATCAATATAGATTGGTGGCCATACCTCCAAATACAATCAAGATATAAAAAAGATATAAAAGAATATGGAATATATACGGAATTGCAACAAATAGACAAAATCTTAACTGGCCCAGAAAACAAATTTATAACGAAAATGTATAAATATTTGTTAGAAATAAACTTAGAAGAAGAAATAGTTAAAGGATGTATGATAGCATGGGCCAAAAATTTTGGTTATAACATAGATCTAGCGGATTGGGAAAAAATTTGGAATATAAATTATAAATTAACGAGATCAGCGACACTGAAAGATAATATATATAAAATGTTTTATCGTTGGCACCTACCACCAACAAGATTAGCAAAAATGTACCCAACACTGAAATCGATATGCTGGAAATGTAAAAAAGAAGAAGGGACCTACTACCACATGTGGTGGACATGCCCGGAATCGCAAAAATACTGGAAAAGAATCTGGAAGTGGGCACAAGAAATTACGGGGGAACAAGTAAAGTATAAACCTGAAACCTTTTTATTAGGAATAATTAAAGGGAACTATACAAAAAAAATTAAATATTTACTAACACATATATTAACTATAGCTAGAATTGCCTTCGCCCAATGCTGGAAGCAAAACAATACACCGCCAGACGAATTAGTGATAAAAAAAACTTTGGAGTGCGCAGAGATGGACAAACTAACTCAAAAATTACAGGACAAAGAAGAATCGGAATACTACGAAATTTGGAATAAGTGGTATGAATGGTTGGATAATAAGAAAAACATTTAAGCCGAAAACAATATACATAAATAAACATAGAACTGTATATAAAAATAGGTAAATATGTTAAATATCATAAAAATGTATAGATAAAATGACATAAGGATTGTAATATATGGTAAAGAGAGGAAAACATACATAGATACGACGATGTAACATTGTACAAACTGTTGATATAAAGAATGTAATATGTGATAAAAAGACAAAAACAATAAAAATTATTCGAAAGGGGAGTGTGTGGGAGTGCTCTATCCACCCATATAGTTTGCAATATATGGTTGATCTTTTCCAAAGAATCAAGTTGCTGCTGATTCAAATGTATGGTATCAGAAGGATGTTTAAGGCCTACCAAGCCTTGAAACAAGGGGGAAAGATCATTTGTGGAAAGGGATAAATATGGTCTAGCCCAATTAAGAGTTCCCAAATACTGTTGTAGCTGAACCAATGTGGGGTCGGGGGGAAGTGTTAAGCGTGGTAATATGGGTGCTGCAGCAGATGCAATTACTTTGTGACCTAAATATTGCATTGGATATTGGTGCTGAATTTTTTCTGGAGCTATGTGAAGGCCTGCTGCATGTAACAAAGATTGTAATTGAGGTAATGTTTTTGATACTGTACCTTTAGGTCCTTCAGCTGCCAGTAAAATGTCGTCCATGTAGTGGTAGATCAAAAATGTAGGGTGCTTGTGGCGAAAAGGTTGTAAAATTTTATCAACATAGTATTGACACATTGTGGGAGAATTCATCATACCTTGAGGTAGAGATTTCCATTGGTATCGAGCAGTTGGTTTAGAATTATTATATTCAGGTATGGTGAAGGCAAAAAGAAGTCTATCCTCAGGATGCAATGGAATAGAGAAAAAACAGTCTTTTAAGTCAATAACAACAAGATCAAAATCTTGTGGAATTAAATTTGGATTTGGGAGTCCACATTGAAGCGCCCCCATGGGTTGTAAAATTAAATTTACCGCCCTGAGATCCTGAAGGAGGCGATATTTCCCATTTTTCTTTTTAATAACAAATACAGGTGTATTATAAGGACTGGTGGATGGTTTAATATGGCCTAATTGCAACTGTTCATCCACCAATACATGAAGGGCCTGTAATTTATCAATGGGAAGAGGCCATTGATTAAGCCAAATTGGGATATTAGTTTTAAGCGAAAGCTTAAGAGAAAATAGTGACATGATGTTAAGGAATGTTCAAGGTAGCATTAAGTTGAGAAAGCAAGTCACGTCCCCAAAGATTAATGAATAAAGGTAGAACATAAGGTTTAATATAAGCAGTAAGAGAAGAATGAGTAATAGATGCGAAAAGCCACTTAGTGCTAACCTTGGCCGATTGGGCGCCGCCTACACCTTGCACTGAAGGAGAATCAAGCAAAGGCCAGGAAGAAGGCCATTCAGATTGTTGGATGACAGAGACGTCAGCTCCAGTATCGACCAGTCCTGTAAAAGGACGTCCGTTAAGAAAAACAGTAAGCAAAGGCTTATTAGATTGGACAGGTTGATGTAGAGCGTAGATAGAAGAGGTATCGGAAGAAGGGAGGATTAAAAGAGTAGCGACAATAGTATCAGCAGAAAGGTGAAAGCATCGGTCACCAATGCCAGCGAGTGAAATATTTTTTAAAGAGGAGGAATCATAAAGAAAAGGGGCAGCAACCACACCTTCAAGAATGAGGGTGGAGTTGGGCATAAGCAAAAGTGGCTGAGAAGGCGAAAGTGGTGTTAATAAGGTAACTGACAGTGGGAGGGTAAAGACTGAGCCAGGATCATCATAAGTAAATGCTTCAGAAAGCGCCACCGGATAGGCGGTGGGTGAGGAAAGCATATCAGGGGACGGAGCATATACCAAAGAGTGCCAAGAAGCAATAGACAAAAGAGGAGGATCAGCCTTTGGAGTGGGGTTAGCTGAGGACCCCGAAATTAGTTTCCCGAGTGAGGGGTCGCGGGAGGGGGATTAACACGGCATTGCGAAGCCCAATGAAAGCCTTTGCGACAGCGAGGGCAGATGGTTTTTGGCTTCACCGTAGGGTTGGGGGGTGTACCCCGAGAGCCCCTTGGGTGGCCTCCACCGCCAGGCAAGCGGCATTGATTTTTAAAGTGGCCAGGCTTTCCGCAATTATGACAGTTGCCTGGGCGAGAGAGAGCAAGTGCATCAGATGGCGTAGCAGGGGGTGGGAGAGCAGTAGAAATGGAGGAGGAGATGGCCGCAGCGAGAGCGCCCATTGTGTGAGACGTCGTACCAATAACACGACAAAGTTGCAAAAACTCAGCGATAGTCACGCCAGGTTTATTGGCGACAGGTTGTAAAACTTTCTGGCAATCCTCATTTGCATTAGAATAAGCCAATTTTATCAAAAGTTCTTTCCTCGCAGCTTCATTATCAATTTGTCGTTCTAAGGCAGTCTGCAAACGATTAATAAAGGAGGAATATGATTCATGAGGTTCTTGCATAATTTTCAAAAAGGCTTGAGTGGCTTCAGTGGAAGAGTCATCCACTTGTTTTAAAGCAGACATAGCCAATAAATGAATCAAGGCAAGAGCGCGGCGAGGACTATTTTGCTGTTGAATAAGAGTGGAAAATGCGCCCGTGCCTTTAAGATGGTCAACAGTAACTTGTGCTGGAAGCCCTTTAAGGACTTCGGCATCCACTAGTTTTTCATATTCAGACAACCAGACAACGTATTGAGCAGGAGTCATTAACATAGAAAACAAAGTTTTCCAATCATACACAAGCATTGCCGTGGTGGCAGACACAAGAGAATCTAACAAGCCTTGAGTATAGCGAGACTGTAAACCATAGGCATTAACTGATTCTTTTAGATTTTTTAAAACACGCAGTTCAATGTTAGAATGGACAGGGGGGCCGGGGCGCCCGGCACAAAGGTAAGAGGATAGGCGGCAGGGAGATCGGAGGAGTCAAGGGAAAAGGAATGGGAACGGAGAAGGGAGGAAACGTGACCGCCCTGGGAGGGAGAGGGGAGGCAAGGGACAGAAGAAGGAGAAAGGAGAGGAGGGGGGTAATCGGGAGCCGTGGGTGAAGGATAGGGAGGGGGAGAATCAACATTTACAGGGGTAGACAAAGAGTGTTTAACAGAAGAAGAAACAGAAGGGGGGGTGTTGGAGAAGGAAAAGAATCCTTGGGATAGACAGTATTGAGGGCTGCCATAACGGCACGCCAGGAAGACATAACAGCAAAGGGGGCACGGGGAGGAGAGTGAAAATAAGAGCCGAGACGTTCCCATGTGGAACGTTTGAGAGTTCCAGAGTCGGGATAACCCGGGCAGTGATGATAGACATATAAAAGAAGTTGATCAATATCAGATTTAGAAAGAGGATAGACATTAGTGCCGTTAATTTTTTGCAGACGATTGGCTTTCTTGATTAAAAGTGAAAGCTCATTTCTATGTCCAAAATGAGACTTTGAATGTGAGGAGCCCATAACTTACGATGCGCTTGCCCGTCAGGTGCGTAAGATGAGAATCAAGGCGCCGAACACGTAGACACGGGACTCGGCGTGAGACGTCCGAAAGGCAATCCGGCACGTCGGGGTCACCAGTTGTGAGTGCGTGGCTGGCTGCCACGCGGTGACAACCTCGTCTGCTTTTGGGACCCTCGCAAGGGTGAGCCGGAGCTAGGCATTAGAACCCCCACAGGGGTGAGCCTGAGTTCGGCTATTGGCCTCCGCGGAGGTGCGCCTAAGTTAGGCGGGTCTGGTACTGCCAAGGAAGAACGGACACCATGGTGAGATGAAACGCACCAACCAACTCAGCGAGGTGAAAAGACCCCGGCTGGCCGATTGAGACGGTATTTATTAAAATCATACAAAGGGTTTCTATTTCACAGCGTGTTATTGCATGATTGGTTAAAACACTTGTTACTGGGCAGGCTTTGTTCACTTGTCACGTATACGTGTTACCGGGCAAGCTTGTTCACATGTTACAAAAAGATGTTACAGAAGACTGTTGCATAGAAATGTTGCAAAGCGAAGAATGTTGCATAGAAATGTTGCAAAGCAAAACCTTGAGCAAGCTTTGTGCCGGCTTAGCAGAAATGTGATGCAGCTAGCAACTTTAAACATGATCGCTACAGGGGGGGTTCCTGTTCACACTGTTGCATTAATCTTTTTGTGTTTGTGCCCTTCATCATTAACTTTAAAAAGAATTAAAATTTGGCTCTAACTCAGTAGGAAGCCATTTCAGTTCTGTGACATGTTCAGGCATGAAATAATCCCCAGGGTTTTCTCTTTAACCTCCATGCCAACAAATATCACACTTCTTCTCCTTCTTCAGCCACAGGTGCCGTTTATTCCCTCTGGGCCAATTTCAAGCATGGAGCTTTCAAACCTCTCAATTCTTGGTGACCGATTTAATTCCATCTCTAGCTTATCATTTTGAACCCTGTGGGGATTCTTTCCCTTCCGTTTCTCTCCAGAGAAAAGCCCCACAAACTCTGAGTCCAAGAACTGGTTGAATTAGCCAGGGATCTCTAGTGAGAAGGAGAATTCTTATCCTCAGAGTTTCATCTCTGCTCTTTGGCTGAATCCTCCAGGGGAGACTTTGGGCAGAGACAGAGGGAGTCAGCTGCAGTTCCCTTCTCAGACTCACCCAGAAGGCCTTAAATGGAAAACCTTTCCTGGTGGAGAACTTGGCTTTAGGCAAAAAGTGTCACTGGATGATTTCAGACTTTGGACTTCCCTCCCCACTAAAGATCAGGGCTCTCTGTCTTCCTTCACATCAAAGTGTTTTAGATCTGAATGCAAATACAGCCATGTTTCTCCATGCAGGGGTCACCCACCACCACGAGAGCCCCCTTTGCCATCTCCTTCCCCCAAATGTGAGTTCTGTCTTCAGGTGGTGAAAGCCTCCTCTTAACATCCTTGCACCCCCATCAAGCTCTCTTTCTGGTGTGGAAGTGTTGGGGGTCCTGTATTTATCCAGATGTGGTTTGGTGACATCTTCCCCTCTGGCTGGAGGCCTCCCCTCCTTTGATCTTTCTCCAAAGGGACCCTGCATTGCTTGGGCCTGATCCCCATTGCCTCCTGGAAGTGGCCACCATTTTCCATACTCTAGAGAAGACTTTGTAGAAATAGTGGCTGCTTTTGAAGCTTCCCACCCTGATCCTCAGACTGTTGGGAAAGTGCAAACCTCTCCTGGCTCTTGCTAGCTTTGGGAAACCAGACACTGCATGCTAAGGCAGGTTCAGGATGAGCTTCCTAAAAACTTTCCCTTCCTCTTTTGACCCCCTTCCTCCTCCCAAAACCCAAGTTTCTTCAATAAAGAACACAGAAAGCTGAGAGAGAGAAAAACGTGTTCATCTTTCAAATCCAACCTCCAGAAATAATTAGGTACTGAAATGAAACTCTCCACCTCTGCCCTCAAATCTCTACCCCCTTTAATAACTTAATGTTCTAAATATACCACATGCCTGAAGGAGAATAACAGAATAACAGAGTTGTAAGGGACCTAGGAGGTCTTCTAGTCTCATTCTCTGCTCAAGCAGGAAACCCTCCCATTGGTTGTCCAATCTCTTCTTAGGAACCTCCAGTGTTGGAAGACCCACAACTTCTAAAGGGAATCCATTCCACTGGTTCATTGTTCCAACTTTCAGGAAATTTCTTCTTAGTTCTAGATTGGTTCGAAATCTGTAAGCTTCTTACTTTGACTGGAGAGAGTCAAAGAGTGGAGAAAGGGAAGGAAGGAAGGAAGGAAGGAAGGAAGGAAGGAAGGAAGGAAGGAAGGAAGGAAGGAAGGAAGGAAGGAAGGAAGGAAGCAAATATATTTTTTTTTTTTGCTCTGCGTTGACAATGCTGACTTTGAGGTCATTGTGGCTCAGCTGCATGTGAGGAGGCCCCTCCCCAGGGGTGGGTTCCTGCCAGTTCTAACTTCTTCTATAGAAGAGATTCCAAAAATCTAGAACCGCTTCCAGCTCCCTCCCCCCCACCCATCCACACCACGCTTGCCCCTCCCACCACTCACTGATTGGCTGGCTCACCAATCGCCCCGCCCGCCTCTAAGAGTCCTATCTAAACCTTAGTCTTAAAGCTGTCAGGTTTGAACACCCCTGGGGTTTTTTTTCCTAAAGGGTTAGGGGTGCAAGGGTCTTGTAGCTTGACAGCTTTATGACTTGCGTGCTTCAAATGCCAGAGTTTCTGAGCCAACATTTTGGTCGCTAAGCAAGAGAGTTGTTAAGTGAGTTTCACCACATTTTACAAGTTGGCCGCGCCCACCCAGTCACATGACTGCCAAGCCACTCCCACTCAGTCACATGGCTGCCAAGCCACTCACACAAGTCACATGCCCAGCAAGCCACTCCCACAAAGCAGGCCACACCTACAGAAGAGGTTCTTAAAAAATTTGAAACCCACCACTGCCCCTCCCTCAAAGGAGAGATTTTTGACCACACAAAGGGCTGGGGCAGGTTGGCGGTTCCACCTTCCTTCCTCTCTTCCAGACTGTCCTTGCTGACCTCCAGTAGCCCTCCTGTCACTCTTGGCTCTCTAGGACCCTTGCTTCATTGCCAGCCAGTTGCCTTCATGAGGACTGGAAACCCATGATTCTCCTTGTCAGGATCAGGAGTTTCTTGTCACCTCTCTGCAGCCCAATTTTAGTGGCTTGGAGGCCACCTTGCTGGACTTGCAAGGACAAACCCAAGCACAGCAAGATTCACAATCTCAGCCAATTGTGTGAAGGTCTTCAGAAAGACCCCAGGTGGAGCTGAGCCAAAGACTTTGGCAAGATTTTCATGAAGTGATTTGGGTCTTGACCTTCCCTGTCCAGGTCAGCACAAATCTCAATAATTTCATCCTCCAGATAGCCTCAATAAATCTCCCTGAGGCACAGCAGATGTTCTGAGTGGATCTCCCTAACCAATAAGAAGCAGGTCACCCTAGATAAAGCTACTGCATTACTATTAGCAGACACAATGAGGGTGGAAAAACATTAGAGTTTCATGGCCCATATCTTCATGAAATTTGAAAGGATTATCCTAACATGTTTGATCACATCGCCTTTATGTTTGCCTTCAACGGACTCCTTCAAGTCTTTCACCTTTGACCCCAAATTACACTCAAGGATTGCCACATGGGGGATGTGATTCAAGGCCCAATCCACCTGCCCATTCCAGGTAATTGCCAAGGACGTACCTGGATTCACAAATCCTATAAAAGAAAACTTCTTATGCATAAACCTGGTGTTCAAAAGCAACAATCGGTATTTGGTAGCTAGGCACTGAGTAGAAGCCACAGAGTGGGGTAAGCTTTGACTAATAGATCAGATGCCAACAAGTATGGCCCACCTTTCATCTGTCACTCTTAGAATGGTCCTATCTATTGCAACAGCTGCCCTCTCTCATTCAAAACACAAGTCAACTCTTATAGGCCAAGGTGTAAGCATCAATATCCCTTCCTCCAGATAAGAGAAATTATCCCCACTTTTCTATACCCAAAAAAGACGTGAACACAGGGACTCTTAACCATGCCTACTTGGCAATCTTTGGGGGCATGTCCACACACAGTCTCAGAGATGGGCCCCACCACACAAAGCCTGTCTACACAAAAAGAAGACGGATCACCCCAACCCCCAAAACAGCTTCTGGGTTAATGTATCAAGAAATCAAGTCTCATCATTAACCCTACTAGGGACACTGCTGCCATCACAGCTTCAGACCTCACAGTCAAGAGTTTACTTAATAAATTAAGACACTTGAAAATATAGAGGATTTCAGTATCTTACATAAATGTGGAAGAATAATACAGAGAGTTTCAGGGAAAAAAATAACAACTTCTATCCACAGTACAACTTTCTCCCTATTTACCAAATGGCACAATCCACAGGTGATCATATTCCTGTCTCTTAGACAGCTGTCATCCAAAAATTAATATTTCTAGAACACAAGAGAAATACATTCCTCTTCGCGCACAACCAATTTTAAAATCAGCCCATTTCAGGATTGATATATGGAATCTAATAGAAAATAAGACCATAGGCCCCATTCCTAACACTAGGCAGGGTTCAAGGTCAATGTTTGCTTTCTTGGTATTAGAAGACAGGAAGCTCAACCTAGAGCAGGGCTGCCAAACTTGAGGCCCATGGGCCAAATGCATCACATGCTGGCCACTCCCATGCCTGGTTTAGTGAAGGGGGAAAAGTTGTGATACGTCACGATGCTATGACTACATGAATTTGACATCCCTGACCTAAAATATGACCAAATTCTGAGGGGTCTTCCTCAGAACACACTGGGAGACATGACACCATATGGAAAGACAACAAAAGTCAATTCCCCGAGTATTGAACTTTTTCCCTCCAGCATCACTTTCTGGACTTGTTGTGGGTGTTTCTGTGACTTTTCTCTAACGTGCATTTCTCACACAGCTCCTCTGCACATGGAGCTCTGAAGAAATTAAAAATCCTCAGAGGAGAAGTTGCTTCTCACTGTAATTATCTCCACCTTTGACTTTGAGACCTCTTCTCCATGGATGGACTTTGATGTAAACATCAGACTCAAGCAACATGAAGGGGAACTTGCATCAGAAAAGTATAAATGCTTCAGGTCCTGCTCTATGAGACACAGGTTTTGGGACAGGCAGTGGCCTTGTTCTCAAATCTACATTCCGTTCTAGGAGAAGCTCAGTTTCTCTGTGACTGAATCAGGAAAACCAGTGGCATTTCCATCTTGTGAGAATTCTTTGACTTCGCCTAAGTCTTTTTTCTCATTCTTATTTGGAAACAGGAAGGGGAATTGATTCATCCCCATAAATTATGGAGCTCCAGCTGCTGGTTCTGATGCTGCTGTTGTCCCAGCCAGTCTCTGGGAAGCTGAGAATGAAGTGCCCGCTGAGTTTGGACCTTCAGGATAGACAAAAACCATGGAGCTATTACAGGCCAGGAGACCATCTCATTAATCTGCTACGCACTACAACAGAAATATCACCTATGATGCAGACTTTCAACATGGCTCCTTCCAGTCAGTCTCGCTTGTAAGTCATTCACTGTGATGGAACTGCAAATCCTTCCGTTTGCAGTTCTAACGTTCTCCTTCTTTTCTTCTTATTCATGTACTCCTAATAGCAGGAGCTCTTTTCTTTCCTGAATTATTTTGATCTCTTTATCTGCCCTCATTTGTCTTATTTTGTGGGAGAGACACAGATGCAAAGACTGGGCAGGAAAAAATCCTGAAAGAAGTCCAGATTATCTTCTCCTCCCTGTCAAATTCTGACTTCAACATTTGAATCATGACTTTTATTTAAAATATTTATCAAAATGATCATAGCTGCCTCTGCCCAACCCATTTGCATATTTTATCAATGCCAATTGATATTCATCATTTGATCTTTATATCAATAGAGGATGACTTGTTTATAGAGCTGCTTTTCTGGGTCACTCATGAAACATCCTTTTTTTCTTTTATGGAGATTTTACTTTTTGTGATTCAGTCATTTTAAATCCTGGTAATGGGTAGATTTAAGTGAGTAGTTCTAGAAATAATGGTGTATTTGTGATTCTTAACTCTGATACAGGACTATCTCCATCTCATCTTCTCAATATTCATAACAGATAAATGTTGAAGGCTATAATTTGCCTCTTGTTTGGGCTTAGGACTGAATAAGAATTGTTCCTGTTGCAGATGATGTTTATGATAACATGAGAATTATTTTACAGAATTTTAGATACTAATAAGGATAACACCATACAATTTATTTTTGCAATTGAGGAGGTCAACAAGAACCCCCAACTCTTGCACAATCTCACCCTTGGCTACAATATCCATGACAACTATTTGAACACACTTGGCACTTCAGATGCCTTGCTGGACATGCTCTCGACTGGAGAAGCCAATGTTCCCAACTACAGCTGCGGAAGGAAGGACAACATTTTGACTCTTCTTGATGGAGCTCTCAGGGATAGCTCCATCCAGATGTCAACATTAGGAGGCCCCTACAAAGTCCCACAGGTTTGTGTGTGTTTCTCTATCTGGTAATGCACATGGGGAGGTTGGGGATCAGCAATATATCCAAACTATATTTTTCCTATGGAAATTCAAGACCTGGTTTTCAGTACAGCCATTGTAGGTGTCATTGTTGGGATTTGGATATGCAGTGGGGAAGAAACAAGAGTCCAAAGAGACATGACATCATCCCTGTTACTTCGAGGGCCTCTGCTACACAGTTGTGAAGGTGAGGAGAGGCTCTGTGTTCAATCAAAGGGACTTCTGTAGAATAGGAAGGTGCATCACTGATGGAAAGCTCACATTTCGCTCATGATCTTAACCAATATTATAATATTTCCATGAAATACATAATGAGAAGTAGTGAATGTGCTGCTTAAAACAATTTGTTCACTTTTGCTTCCCCTCTGTTAAAGCCTGTGCCTCGGGAAAGAGGAGAGGGAAAAGCATCATCTGCGAGGGAAATGGCAAGCTCATGGGGGAGGGGAAAAGAAGAAGAGAGCGTGAACGCAACAGGAGGGAAGAAAAGAGGAATGGGAAGTTGTGATGTTGGTGCTTAGTGCCACAACACCCCTTCTGTACTGGGGAAGTGAAAGGCTCTGTCCTCTATCAGGCTTGCACCCACGCACGCTAGTGCACACACACACACACACACACACACACACACACACACACACACGAAAGAGAGGGGGGAGAAACAAAGAAATGAGAAGCAGAGAGAGAAAGAAAGAATGAGAGAGAGAGAGCGGGGAGAAAGAGAGAAATGAGAAACAGAGAGAGATGGAAAAAGAGAGAAAGAGAGAGATAAAGAGAGAGGGAGAGAGAACTGTTCAAATGAAACTTGTGTTCGTTAAGCAAACACTGTGGTTGTTAAACAAGTCCATTTTAAACCAGAAACCAGAAGGAATTGTTGGAAACTGCCTAAAAACCTAGAAAACCTCAGTGACATGTGATTGTGTCTGTGTGGGATGTTGTAATTGGTCATAAATATGTATGTGTGTCCATGGCTGTCAAAACTCCAAAAACAGGTCAAGTAGCTCTGGGGAGGTCAGTTGTAAATTAGAACACTTGCTAAGCAACCGGCCATTAAGCAAGGACCACTTGTATTTGGTTTGCCTTAAGGGTTCAAAAAGCTGTATGGAATCTATATGGATGGAAGGAAGGAAGGAAGGAAGGAAGGAAGGAAGGAAGGAAGGAAGGAAGGAAGGAAGGAAGGAAGGAGAAAGAGGGAGGGAGGGAAAATGAATGACATATAGTTGCATGGATGGATGGATAGACAGATAAATACACGAAGAGAGAGAGGAAGGAAGGGAGAGAGAGAGAGAGAAAGGAGAGGAAGGAAGGGCCACAAACCCTGGCGCTAGAGATGGCTTCAGAAGACACTTTGAAACAGCACAGCTGTTTCAGGGCTGGAAAGGATCTCGGAGGTCGTCTAGTCCAACCCCCTGCTCCAGCAGAAGATCCTTACAGAATCATAGAATAGCAGAGTTAGAAGGGACATTGGAGGCCATCTAGTACAACCCCCTGTTCCAGCAGGAAACCTTATATTGTCTTCATTATTTTGGTGCCTCTAACAGAGAGGAAAATTGTCAGAAAGGAGAAGGAGTTTATTAGGACAAGGCTGCCATGCAGAGGAAGGCAGAAGTAGTCCTTGACTTATGACCACAATTGAACCCAAGATTTTGGTTGCTAAGGGAGAGCGTTGTTAGATGAGTTCCACCACTTTTTACTCAATCCATGGCATCTCCTGCCTCTAACAGTCATATGCAGGCTAGGGAAGAACATCTGAAGGCGTGTGTAATGTTCTAATGTGCAGAAGTTGTAGTTAAATGTGTGGCAGAAAGTGGACTCTGGGTGTGTTTTTCCAAATTCAGTAAGTGAGGTTGAATGTGTATAGTTTTAGAAGAGGTGTGTGTGTGTGTGTGTGTGTGTGTGTGTGTACATACACATATAATATATATAGTAGATAATATAGTAGATTTTGTGTGCTATACACACTCTGTACTATGCAGTATGTATATATACCTATGGGATGTATACATAGCATTTAATAGTATATTTTGGATGCTCAGAAATAGTAAATAAATAGACAGGGAAATTGTATCTCATTGATGGTTTGAGATGGGGAGAGGCCAGGCAAGGTTCCCCCTTGATATGAGTTATGTCAAGTTGGCCATGCCCACCCAGTCACATGACTAAGCAGCTACACCCACCCAGTCACATGACCACTCAATCACATGACCAACCAGTTACATGACCATGAAGCCATGCCTGCCTGGTCACATGACCATGAAGCCACACCCACCAAACAAACCACGCCCTCAGAACCAGTAGTAAAAAATTGGAAACCCACCCCTGGTGTGGTGAGAATTCAAAGATTACATTTAATATGAACCTTTATTGGAACAAAACAATTCAGTTTAGATAGACAGACATTAATTTGATTGTGATAAATTGTAGGGGTAAATAAAGAAATATAATTTGCATTTTTATTCTTATTCCTTTTTACTTCATTTGTTTCTTCTATTCCCTTTATATGTACAGTCACTATTCTGTGTTTATTAATTGGTATCTTGAGATAGTCTAATGGTTAAACAACCAGTGACGTGCAGTCAGTTGAGGCAAGTGAGGCACAGCCTAACCTCTCATCATCAGGGCAGCGAGTCATTCGATGGGAAACTTGCCTTTTGGGAGGAATGACCCAGCTTGGCTCCCGCTTTCGATCTGCCGCCCAACGACCGAACGGAGAAGCGAAGAGGGAGGAGAGACAAAGCAGGAGCCAAGCTGAGTCATTCCTTCCAAGAGGCAAGTTTCCTATCAAATGACTCACTGCCCTAGACTCGAGGGGGGGGGGAGAGGCTTCCTCCGCTCCGTCTGCTCCCCATCTGCGCTGCCCTCGCCCGACAAGCATGCCCCGGATTCCGCGCAGCTCTGCCAGGCGGTGCTCTAAAAAAATTGCTGTCTCACTAGCTATAAACCTCACCGCACGTCACTGTAAACAACAATAATATTTTTTAACTTACACATTGGAAGAAAGATGGATTTATTAAAAGCTCACATTTTGGATTTATGTGACCTCAAATATAACACAGAATTCTTCATTGCTGTTTCAGATGAGTTTTACACCTTATTCAGTGGCTCTGAGTGATAAAATTCAATTCCCTTTTTTCCATCCGTTACTCCCCAAAGAAGAGATCCACTACCCAGACATGGTCCAATTGCTTCTCCATTTCAGATGGACCTTGATTGGCCTCTTTGCTCCAGACACAGAGAAGGGGGAGAATTTCATGAGGACTTTTACTCCTATGCTTGTCAGGAATGGAATTTGTATTTTTATGTCACAGCAATTCTCAACAACTGGATCTACGGGACCCCTCAGGGAGGCCCTCTCTAAGTGGAGACAAGTCAATGTCTTTGTTCACTTCATGGAATACGAATCCCGTTTGAACAGAATTTCTCTCTTCCATTCAACGCTTGAAGATTTGCCAGGACCCATTGAAGGGAAAGTCTGGATCACCACAACTTTGGGAATATTTACGGTGGAAAAGCACAGACATCTGAAATATGTGCATAGCATTTTGTCCTTTCCCTTTGTGGGAAAAGAAAGGCCAGAAGATGATGGCTTTGAACCTTTTTTCTTTCTGGATCCCCAGTTTGAAGCTCAGTGTTTTTCCTGTTCTTTTTCCAAGCACGTCTTTTCTGTCAAAGGCCGGAGAAGATGCTCCCAGAAAGTGACACTGAAGTCCCAACCGGGATGGAATAGGATCAAAGTGGATCATGCCTTCCTTACGTATAGTATTGCTAAGACATTGGCACATATCTTGAAGGCTGCGTATTCCTTCAAATCCAGGAGGAGGAAGGAGGGTAAAGGGAAGTTGGAGGCTGTAAGGCTGCAGCCATGGCAGGTAAGGGTTTCCTAGAAGAATCCCTCACAATTAGTTCCCTTTGGAGGAGGAATCCAAAAGAGAAGGAGGGAAACCATCTCAACTTCCTTGTACTTCAAAAGACCAACAGATTTCAACAATCCAACTGCTGAGAGAACAATGTTCCAAAGAGCTAGGACTGTGACAGATTAATTTTGATATTCAGCACTGCTAATTTTCTAAGGATCTGTTCTTTTTAAATAAACTCTTATATGTATCTGTTTGTGATTAGCATCATCAAAATTTACCTTTATAAATTTGAAGGAGCACCTTAGTCTATCTAACCCAACCCCTCCTCTGTGCAAGAATCCCAGTTTAAGCTTTTCTGACTGATGATTCTCTGCTTTACTAGCTCAGTTCAGAAACTGCTCCCCCTCTTGGGACATTTTTCCTTTCATTCATCCAGAATATCCTCTCTTGTCACTGGGTTCATTCAATATGTACCAGACACTGGAATAACAGCGAAAGGGCCTTAAGCTTCTTTGTACCATATTTCAGTTATTGGAAGAGTGCTGTAACCTCCCGTCTCCAACTGAGAGATTGTGTAAGGTGAAGAAGCTGTTGCAAGCTTCATTATTTTCCACTCCCATAGATTAACTTGGCTCTTCCCATTGTTGTCTTTCATTGAGGCTATGAGCAGCTCCTTTGATCTCTTCCTTGGCTTCTTTGCCAATTCCTAAAGCTTATCCAGTTTTTGTGAAATATCTTCCCCAAATGTGGTGCCTGCAACAGGACCTGGTATTAAGTGAGGGTCTCCCAAACCATAACATGGACTTCATGAGATTCTTATGGATGCACTTGGCTTCTTTCCTTGAGCATCACACTGCTGACTCAAAGTTGATTTGCAATCATCCAGTGTTTTGTGATCCTTTCCACAAATATTCCTACAAGTTGGGTCACCCTTCGCTCAGTGCATGGTTAATGTTCTTGTTGAGGATGCTATCATTTGATAAGTCCTACTTGCTAAAAATCAGATATTTTTCTACTGCCTTTTACCCATGCACCTCTCTCTCTCTGAAGACAATATTTTTTCTTGAAACTCGTTGTAGTGTTTAAATCAAATCAAATTAAGTCTCTCTGAGAGTTGGCATGCATCCTGCATCAAACTTTGCATCACAGCGCTTGATCAGTTCTACTAGGTCAGTGAAAGCAGAAAAGTTGATGAAAGGACAAATTATTTTTTCTATCTTCCCAGTTTTATGAGAAACATCTCAACAATTTAAAAAAATAGTAAAATTTTGAAGAAAGTTTTCATTCACTTAATTATACCATCTAACCTCATGTAACTATGTTCCTAATCATTACTAACCCATTTCTTTAGAGTTTGCTGAAACCAAGTTATATGACCATCACTCCCACAATCTATTGGGTTTTCTGTCTGTTTTACCAAGGAGAAGATTAACCAGGCAAACTTTCAACTTGAACAATCTATGCTTTCTGTTAATCACCCTGTTTTTTTCAAAGAGTTTAGAATAGAATAGAATAGAATAGAATAGAATAGAATAGAATAGAATAGAATAGAATAGAATAGAATAGAATTACAGAGTTGGAAGGCACCTTGGAAGTTTTCTAGTCCAACCTCTTTCTTAGGCAGGAAATTCAGCATCACTTCAGACAAATAGTTATCCAACATCTTCTTAAAAACGTCCAGTGTTTGGGCATTCAGAACTTCTGGAGGCAAGTTGTTCCACTGATTAAGTGTTCTAACTGTCAGGAAAATTCTAAGTTCTAAGTTGCTTCTCTCCTTGATTAGTTTCCACCCATTGTTTATTGTTATACCCACAGGTGCTTTGGAAAATAGTTTGACTCCCTCTTCTTTGTGGCAAACCCTGAGATATTGGAACACTGCTTTCATGTCTCCCCTACTCCTTCTTTTCATAAGGCTAGATATATTCAGTTCCAACAACCATTCTTTATATGTTTTAGCCTCCAGTCTCCTAATCATCTTTGTTGCTCTTCTCTGCACTCTTTCTAGAGTCTCCACATGTTTTTTTTTTACATTGTGGTGACCAAGTGTGGCCTTACCAAGGCATTATAAAGTGGTATTAACCCTTCACATGATCTTGGTTCTATTAGGTTCAATATGGCTGATCCCCCTGTTACCTTCTCTACATTTTGGGAGTCAAAGTTGTCTGCTAGGTTTGTCAGGAACCTGTTTGATCTTCCACTTAGTGCAGAGTTTGTCTTCCAATTGTTATCAGGGTAGTTAAGACCCTCCATTGCTATTGTGATGTGCTTCCATCATAACATAGTTAGCTGACTAGCAAAAAGTGCGACTCAGGAGGCTGCTCAGAGATCGGGGGGGGGTCTTGTTGGGGACTACCAGGAGGCCCCTAACACCAGGCTTGGCAGAGGAGTTTTCCACCTCCTGCCAGCTGCCTCTTGATCGTACCCACCTACTCCCCCTGCTGACTATCTATCAACAACTTGCCCCTGATTACCATCTGCGTGAGCCCTGGAGAATTCTTCCCTTTTCTGTGACTTACTGCATGATTGACCATCTGCCTCTTGCCCATTACCAACTATAGTCCAACTACCCCTCGCCATCCACCATTTACCATCCACCAGCCCCCACTTTTTGATTGTCATCCGACCAGCCTACCACCACCACCACCCCCATCTAGGACTGGACTATTCTTTTTACGCTGCAACCCTGCTTTTCAAATTACACTGGACTATCCTCAGCACAGACCCTAGGCCCTGACGAACTCTTTTAACATTCTATGTATTTAAGGTCAGACCTGATCCTACTGCGGGAGTCCCCCCTCTCGCAGGTGTGGCCCTCCGCCCTTTCGAGGGCCCACCTTGATGACGGATTTATTAATCTCGAGAGGTGGAGGAAGCGGAGACTTAGGGGTTTTTTAGTTAACTGTTTTTTAAAAATTTGTAGGGGTTCAGGGGTTCAGGGGTTGCGGGGCGGGTGGGTCAGGTCAGGAGCGATGAGAGAGCCAGGTCTCCAGGTGTGGTCGCGAGCAGAAGGAGCGGAAGGGAGGAGGAGGGGGAGGATATCGTTCCTATACAGGGCTCTTTGATTCCAACGGTCGTAGGGAGGGGCAGATACGAGGACAGATTAAGAACTCACAGTCGGTTGGGAGACCGTGGATGCTGGTTACACCCGGTCGCCTGTACCAACCCCTGCGTTCTAGGTGGTCAGGAGCTACAGACCCAGGGCCTGAGGCTGTTGCTATGCAACGCGAGGTCCGTTGTTAATAAGGCCCCCCTCATTTACGATCTAATTTTGGAGGGGGAGCCGGACCTCGCGGGAATAACGGAGACCTGGTTGGGCCATGAGGGAGGTCTTCCCCTCGTGGAAATGTGCCCACCGAGCATTTCACCAGCCCCGGGCCCAGGGAAGGGGCAGTGGGGTGGCAGCGATTATTCGGGAGGATTTAGAGCCGAGGGAGTCCACTGTGCCACAGACGTCCGGGTGTGAATCCCTTGTTGTGAAATGGGGCCCTGGGAGACAGTTGGGCCTGCTGATAGTATACCTGGCTCCTCGCTATACATCAGCGGCCCTGCCTGAACTCCTCGAGCTGATCGCATTGGTGGCGGTTGAGACCCCCAAACTTTTAGTGATGGGGGATTTTAACCTGCCATTGGTGGGAGAAGCATCCGAGGGGGTTCGGGAGTTCATGGCTTCCATGACAGCCATGGACCTGACTCAATTGATTCAGGGCCCGACACACGAGGGAGGACACACACTGGACCTTGTTTTTGTCTCTGGCCAGTGGTTGAGTGATCTGGGAGGAGGGGATTTAACCATCACTCCCCTGTCATGGTCAGATCACTCACTCCTCCGACTTGACTTCCCTGGTGCTACCTCCCGCTGCGGGGAGGCGGAACCGGAAAGCGTTAGATGGTTCCGCCCCAGGCGCCTGATGGAACCAGATAGGTTCCAGACGGAGCTTGGGCCACCTCCTGTAACCCTGACCTGCCCCTGGGTAGAGGACCTGGTGGCCGTGTGGAACAATGCGACTACTGGGGCCTTGAACCGGGTGGCGCCTTTGCGGCCTCTCCCACGGCAATGATCCACCCTGGCCCCTTGGTTTACCGAGGAGCTAAGGGTGATGAAATGCCGCAAGAGACGCCTAGAGAGCCGTTGGAGATCCTCCCGTTCCGAATTTGACCGAACACAGGTACGAGCCCATTTAAGGATGTACCTTGTGGCATTGAGAGCGGCCAAACGTCAATATTGTGCCGCTCGCATTGCATCTGCGGAGAACCGCCCTGCCGCCCTGTTCCGGGTGTCCCGCTCCCTCTTGTTTCAGAGGCCGTGGGAGGCCCCTCTACAGGGTAGGGCAGAGGAATTTGGGAAATATCTGCAGGATAAAATCGCTCAAATCCGGAAGGATTGGGTCCCTGTCAGTGGTCCTATGGAGACGTCCGTGGCGAGTCTTGAGGAATCGACCTGGGAGGAGTTTGACTTGGTTGCCATCGAGGATTTGGACAGAATGCATGGACAACTGCGACCCACCACATGTTTATTGGACCCGTGCCCCTCCTGGCTTGTACTGGCATCCTGGGAGGTTACACGTGACTGGCTCCTGGGCCTAGTGAACGCTTCGTTGAGTGAGGGGTCTCTCCCGGCCGCCTTGAAAGAGGCGGTGGTGAGACCCTTGCTCAAGAAGCCTTCCCTGGACCCTATGGAGCTGGCCAATTATTGTCCTGTCTCCAACCTTCCCTTCTTAGCGAAGGTTGTAGAGAGTGTGGTGGCCCAACAGTTTCCATGTCACCTGGAGGAAAATGATTATCTAGACCCGCGCCAGTCCGGCTTCCGACCCGGGCACAGCACGGAGACGGCCTTGGACACGTTGGTTGATGATCTCTGGAGGGCCAGAGATAGGGGTTGTTCCTCTATCCTGGTCCTATTAGATCTCTCGGCGGCTTTTGATACCATCGACCATGGTATCCTGTTGCGCCGACTGGAGGGGCTGGGGGTCCGGGGCACCATTTTGCGGTGGTTCGGCTCCTACCTTTCCGGCCGGATGCAACGTGTGTTGGCAGGGGAGCAGAGGTCGACCCTAAGCCCCCTTACTTGTGGGGTACCACAGGGGTCGGTCCTCTCGCCACTCCTGTTCAACACATATATGAAGCCGCTGGGTGAGATCATCCGTGGTTTCGGGGTGGGATATCATCTGTACGCTGATGATACTCAGCTGTACATTTCCACCCCGAACCACCCCAACGAGGCCGTCGAAGTGATGTCCCGGTGTGTGGAAGCCGTACGGGTCTGGATGGATGACAACCGACTCAAACTCAACCTCTCCAAGACGGAGTGGCTGTGGGTGCCAGCTCCCCGGTTCAGCCAATTAATTCCATCTTTGGCCATCGGGGGCGTACAACTTGCCCCCGTGGAGCGGGCGTGCAATTTGGGCGTCCTCCTGGATGCCCGGCTGTCCATGGATGACCATGTGACAGCCGTGGCAAGGGGGGCGTTCCACCAGGTTCGCCTGGTGCGCCAATTGCGCCCCCTACTGGACCGGGACGCCTTACACACAGTCACTCATGCGCTGGTGACGTCTCGCCTGGACTACTGTAACGCTCTCTACATGGGGCTTCCCTTGAAATGCACTCGGAGGCTACAGTTGGTCCAGAACGCGGCCGCGCGGGTAATTATGGGGAGTACTAGGTACTCCCATGTGACACCTTTCCTGCGCGAGCTGCACTGGCTTCCTGTGGTCTATCGGGTGCATTTCAAGGTTTTGATAACGATCTTTAAAGCGCTCCATGGCTCAGGACCTAGTTACTTGCGGGATCGTATCCTGCCCCATACATCCCTGCGACCAATTCGCTCGCACAGAGAGGGACTCCTCCAGGTGCCGTCCACCAGACAGTGCAGAGGGGCGGCACCTAGGAGTAGAGCCTTCTCTGTAGCGGGCCCAGCCCTGTGGAATGACCTCCCTCCAGATATTAGGACTACCTCCGACCTCCGCTCCTTCCGTGTAAAGCTCAAGACCCACCTATTCCAAATAGCTGGCCTGGCTCAACCATGATCTTACTATATCGCTCCTGACGGGTTTTTTATTTTTGTAATTTATTTATTTATTTAGGGGATTTTTAATATTGTGATTTTAATTGTTTTTATCCATCAGCCCACCTCCTCCTTGTACACGTTTATATTATACGTATGTTTTGTCCGTATTTGTATTTTTATGTGTTTTATTGTCCGCCGCCCCGAGTCCTTCGGGAGAGGGTGCGGCTAAGAAATAAATTATTATTATTATTATTATTATTATTATTATTATTATTATTATTATTATTATTATTATTATTATTATAGTGCAACTCTACCTCCTCTTTTATTTGGTCTTAGGATTAATCTGTTTTTTGTTTGTTCAATTTATTTGGCACCTGCTCCGGCATGGTCTCTATAAGTGACCAATTGCATTAATTGTGTTTTGTCAACCTACTTTGTCAATATATTACTGACAAATTTTGCTAAACATTTTTTGTTCATTTATGAAGATAGTGGTAACACTTGTTCTACTAATTAAGCATATTTGTAAGTTAGGAAACTGAAAGTTAGAAAATTTCAAATGTGAGAGGACCATGAGGAATAAGAAGCCAAGAGTTCAGCTTTAAACATTCCTCCTTATTTCCATTGTAGTTTCATCCATTTCTGAAGAAACATGAGTTTTGCAATTTCTCCCCCTTTGAACTCTACTTGGACCAAAATGGAGATGTAGCAGGAGACCTTGGCATAGCAAGCTTTCTGGTTCTCCCCAAAGAGGATCCCATCATGGTGCAACTTGGGAATATTAGAAGACAGGGACTTTTTATCAGCAAAGATCGTCTGTCACGTCTAAAGTTGCTCAACAAAGTGGGTGAAATATTTGTGTCTTTTCTCTTTTTTTCCCAAAGCCTGATAACCCATTTCAAGTGGACTAAGTCTATTCCCTAAGATGGATGATTTTCCTTGAGAATTCTCCTTAGAAATTAAATGTGGGAAGTAGAAACTCTATTGGAGTGAATAATAGCTCTTCAACTATTTTTACATGCCAGTAGGTTTTAACTAAGTGCAGTTCTTGAACAGAAAGGATGTTTTCTTGGACATACCTAGCTGGCCCTTTAAAATATCTCCTTCTGACAATGGGCTCTTACTCATGTCCCATGTGCAGCAACTCACCCTTCACTACAGTTCTAGAAACTGGCAGAATTTGTTCCTAGATTACCAGTGATCTGAATTATTAAATGTATAATTAAACAATGAGAAATCTCCTTTAAGGATGACAGATCTCATTTGTAAGGAATTTTCCTTGATGTCTTAACTGAAAGTTGGTTTTGGGCTACTTTCAAAGGAAAGAACCTTTGCTATAACCCAGAATGAAAGTTTCCAAATCGGAGGTTTCTCTTTTCATTGTTTCATTTTAATAAAAGAATAGAATAAAAATAATAATTTTTTTACCATACATTTTATTCTAAATTTTAATATGAGTAGATCATCATACTTTAGCATTATGGGTGTAGGAGGAGTGGAGGAATAGATGTTAATACGGTCATCATGAAGAATCCAATGGTTGCTGCTTAAACTCTTCAATCATTTCTTAATTGCATCCCTCCAGACTTTGTTAAATGCAAAAGTCTTTTATTGGAAATTAATATGCCTTCGTTCAAACACAGGGCATCACAGCTGCATCACGTGACGTATCAGGACTTTTTTCTCCTTCGCTAGACCAAGCATGGTGTGGCCAGCAGGTGTCACATCTGGCCCACTGGCTGGGAGTTTGACAGCTGTGCCTTAGTTAGTCAGTTACTTAGTTCATCTGTTTATACTTCATATAAGTGTGAAAACAAAAAAATATTTAACCACCCCTTTCCCTCAAAGACGGCTTATATAGTTGTATCACTTATATCTCTTTGAAATCAGTCATTGATTTAATATTTACCAAAGCGGACCCAGTAGACTACTTGGCTCATGTTTTTGTCTACCTCCATGTTCCATGGATGTTAAGTCATAACACATTTTCTTTGGCATTCCTTGTTTTTCTGCTTAGTCTCTGCCTGAGTCCAAATGTGTGGAAAAATGTCAGCCTGGATTTGTCAAGAAGGCTCGAGAAGGAGAGCCAGTTTGCTGCTATGACTGTGTTCCTTGTCCGGAGGGAACCAGCTCCACTCAGGAAGGTGGGTGACATCAAAGAAAAGGGCAGGCCTCTATGGAAGTGGGTTTATCCAGAGACTTTTCCATGGAAGTCAGTGTGAAAGGATGCCTTGGAATGCAAGTGTTTTCTTCTTTGTTTTCAAACTATACAATTTCTTATCAAAATAGAAACCTAACAAACAGACATGAAAGGAAAGACTGGGAAGAGTTAGGAAGGAGTGGCAGATTGGGCAAGCTTTATTATTTTCAGAGAAAATATCTCCTTTGCTCGTTACCGTGAATGTGTCCTTCCACATTTACCTCTCTAGTAGCATGTGAGTTCTTTGAAATGTAAGGAATTGTCTTAGATCCACCTACTGAAATTATTATTGGAATGTCTTCTACATGGGCCTCCCCTTGAGGACAACTAAGGAGGTATCTCTGGTTCACAACTGGAACAGTTATGGATGCATCACACTGTATCACCACTGTTTCCAGTAGCCATTCCAGATTATTTGCATGACTAGCATTCTTGGCCAGCTAAACTAGATCTCATAAACTGGTTCCAGAGTCTCATAGCGGAACTCATAAACTGCACCTAGAAACATTAACTGATGTATTACTTACCTGTAATAATATATTTATTTTATTTATTTATTTGATTAGATTTATAAGCCGCTCCCTCTCCCCAAAGGGACTCGGGGCGGCGTACAATCAAGGTCAAAAACATATTATATATTGCATGTTACATGTTACATGGAGGAGGTATAAAAAATCACAACACCAGTATTACATTTCATAAAACACCACAATACTAATAGCATTAAAATAACATTAAAAACTACCCTAAAATTTAAAATTTAAAATTGCCAGGAGGATTAGAGGATAGAACTATAACTGAGCCAGGCCGGCTAGTTGGAACAGGTGGGTCTTGAGTTTTTTGCGGAAGGAGCGGAGATCAGTGGTGGTCCTAATGTCGGGGGGGAGGTCATTCCAGAGGGCTGGGCCCATCACAGAGAACGCCCTACTCCTGGGCGCCGCCCGCTGGCATTGCTTAGTGGATGGCACCCGGAGGAGTCCCTCTCTGTGAGAGCGAATTGGTCGCAGCGATGTATGGGGTATGATGCGATCCCGCAAGTAACTAGGTCCTGTGCCATGGAGCGCTTTAAAGATGGTAATCAACACCTTGAAACGCACCCAGTAGACCACAGGGAGCCAGTGAAGCTCGCGCAGGAGAGGTGTTACATGGGAGTATCTAGTACTCCCCATAATTGCCTCCACTGCTGCGTTCTGGACCAGCTGTAGTCTTCGGGTGCATCTCAAGGGGAGCCCCATGTAGAGAGCGTTACAGTAGTCCAGACGGGACGTCACCAGTGCATGAGTGACTGTGCGAATGGCGTCCTGGTCCAATAGGGGGCGCAATTGGCGCACCAGGCGAACCTGGTGGAACGCCCCCCTCGCCACGGCTGCCACATGGTCATCCATCGACAGCCGGGCATCTAGGAGGACGCCCAAATTGCGTGCCTGCTCCACGGGGGCCAGTTGCTTGCCCCCAATGGCCAGCGATGGAGTCCACTGGTTGAACCGGGAGGCCGGTAGCCACAGCCACTCCGTCTTGGAAGGGTTGAGCTTAAGTCTGTTGTCTCCCATCCAGACCCGTACGGCTTCCAGGCACCGGGACATCATGTCGACGGCCTCGTTGGGGTGGTTCGTTGGGGAATATAGATTCCCATGGAGGCTAAGCACATTAAACAAGGCATTAATGTGTTAGGATTCTCTCTATGATTTCCCAGATACAGAAAAATGCATCAAGTGTCCGGATGACAAATATCCAAATGAGAATCGAGTTCAATGTATCCCCAAAGTTATAACCTTCCTGTCTTATGAAGAATATCTGGGCATCATCCTGGTCTCCTTTGCCCTACTCTTCTTCCTAACCACAGGCTTTGTTTTAACCATCTTCATTAAATACCAAGAAACTCCCATTGTCAAAGCCAACAACCGGGACCTCTCTTACATCCTCTTGGCCTCCCTCCTGCTTTGCTTCTTGTCTTCTCTTCTCTTCATTGGTCAACCAAGGAAAATCACCTGCCTTCTCCGACAAACAGTGTTCAGCATCATTTTCTCATTTGCCATTTCTTCTCTCTTGGCCAAGACCATCACAGTGGTGCTGGCTTTCCTGGCTACAAAACCAGGAAACCAAGTGAAGAGGTGGTTGGGGAAGAGCTTGGCCAACTCCATCATCCTTTCTTGTTCTAGTGTCCAAATTATCATCTGCTCCATCTGGCTGGGAGTTTCTCCCCCATTCCCTGAATGTGACCTTCACTCCCAGTCTGGTGCGATCATCCTGCAATGCAATGAAGGCTCTGTTTTCATGTTCTACATCACCCTTAGCTACTTGGGATTTCTGGCTTCCATCTGTTTCACAATGGCTTTCCTGGCCAGGAATCTCCCTGGAGCCTTCAACGAAGCCAAGCTGATTACCTTCAGCATGCTGGTCTTCTGCAGTGTCTGGATGACTTTTGTGCCCACCTACCTGAGCACCAAATGGAAATACATGGTGGCTGTTCAGGTCTTCTCCATCTTGGCCTCCAGTGTTGGTCTGCTGGGCTGCATCTTCATCCCCAAGTGCTACATTATCATCCTGAAGCCAGACCTGAATACAAAAGAGCAACTTACAACAAGAAGAAATGTAGATATGTGAGAGTGAGGAATTTGAAGTCTTAACATTTTCCAATGTTAAGAAAAGTGTCCAAACTGCTCCCTACACACAAGTATTGCTCTCCATATATAAGCTGATCTCCATACATAATTATACGTATTGCTTGAAATATTTAAAGGGTGTTTAATATATATTTTCCCCAATGTTGTACAGTAAAATGCCCTAATGTCCACTGAGTTATTTTGGGATCCTTAAGGCACCATGTCTATCCAGTACCCTTAGCCTACCTGAGGCCTGAGATGCCACATCCAGATTTTTTAAACATGAATCTTGTGCAATGGGAGTCTTGATGATATGCCAGAAATATATAGTTGGTGAGGGTTCCCTAAAATTTCAATTACTTTAAATGCAGTCTTAGGGGACTTTGATCTCTTCCTGGGGGAAGTGCAAGTCGTCTTTCTGCAGCCATCTTGTCCACCCTTCCTCTGAAAATTGGTTTTTGGAATTAGAAAAGTTAAATGTTTTATATACATATTGTTTAATAGAAACATAAACATCACTGAATTTTTTTCTTCTGAAACAGAGGCTGGAAATAGGGCATTAATAGCATGCAATACTGTGAGCTGCCTTTTTCACAGTGGAAGAAAAAATTCTTATAAAGAAATGTGGTCTCTACCTACAACATGGGAAGAATGCTGTAGAATGATATGAACATACTGGGGGATTCTCCAGGTGGCTAACATGTCAGCAGTCTGAGAGGAGATCTCAGTCTCAGTCCCTTCAAGGACACTGAAAAGGTCCTTCTGCCTTTCACAACTGTAGTTAGAAACGTTTACCTCCCCAGCTGAGAGCAGGACCAGCACAGCATCCCAGGTCATTCTTAGGTTCAAATATTGTTTTCCTTGAGATTGCAACCCAGGTGAACGTTGGGAAAAGTTGGAAAACCTGGTTGATCTCAGATGGCCTAAAGAAATGAGAGAACTTTCCAATAGTGAGTGGATTCTCTACTGGAAATATAGGATAATTGTGCATTCATGCTTCATTTAGTCTGTATAACACATTTCATTTCTGCTGCAAGATAGTCCTTTGGGTTTGAAGAAGAACTGCTGTGCAGCTCATTTGTGGATATTGACTTGGCTCTACAGTCCCAACCTGGAGGCTCAGAGTCTATCACAAGGGGGCCACTGAAAGTCCATTGTTATATTAGTGTTGTTATATGTGAGTATTGTTCTGTGATGCTGGTTTTCTATCAGTTTTCAGTGGTGTTTGTCTGCAAAGCCAATGGAGGCTGCATAGCACAGGGCTTGCCAGAGGCTTTGTTAGCAGCTGCAGCTTCTAGTTCCCTTGGCTGGATGTCACAGTGGCTTAGTGTTTCTTTCACAGAGTCTTTCTAGCTCTTGCACAGTTGAGGCGTCCACTCAGATTCCAGAATACAACAGAGCAACTGGCAAAGCATAAGGAGACCATGCATTCTGATAACTGGTCCTCCCATCTTATTTGGCTCCTGATAACCTAATAATGAGCTGATTGGAATATGATCCTTGAAGAGATTCTTTAACCTTTGCTAAGTGGCTTCTTTGCCCACCTGAAAATACAAATCCCCAGGTAATTTAAGCCAAGCAAAAAGCATTTATTAAAGGGGGAAAGGAGTCAAGTCTTCTTATAGGGTAGAGAAACACATGATACATACATTTGCAATATAGCAAGTGATCAAACAATAAAAGACATTGATGACATTTGAGGCTTCAACAATGGAAAACAGCACAGTAGAGAACATTCTCCAAGTGGCAGGTTTATGGCTTACAATACTCTTTCCCAGCAAGGTTTGCAGGTTAACTTAAAACTCATAAGTTTATTCAGGTGGGTTTAAGTCTATTTAAGTGTACAGAAAGAAATGTTACATGCAATACGTTTGGTGTGTGTAATACATCAGAAAGCAAGTGATCAAACTATAAAACTCAATGTTATTGATATTTTTTTTATTTTAATGTTGCACATTTGATCTAGTTTTTTCCTGATTGTAAGCCATCTAGAGTCACCTCTAGTCAAGATGGGCAGTGTATAAATAAATAAATAAAACACCACGTAACTTTTTCTTCCTTTGGAAGAGGTCAAAAAAACCCCATTCATCCCAGCCAACACTGTCAGTCAAATTAGTCTGGTGAGACTGTCCTGGTCAAAGTTACCATCCCAGGACTTCCGGTTGTTCCTGGTGCCGACGGCAGGCTTTTTTTTGAGCCTGTCAGATCAAGAGACAGTTAGAGGTGTTTTTTTACGATCTTTAACACCTCGGACACTCTTAAATTCTTGGAATTTATGAGGGAGATATTCAGCTGCTGGGTTGAGCCCTCGTGTACCCTCCGGAGTCCGGAGTCCGACGAGGTTTGCCCCCCTTCGCAGTTGTTGTATTCTCCTGCCTTTTTGATAACCTATGCTAATTAGCAGAACCAGTCGCCGGGAACAGCCTTAACATCTTAACATCTTAACATCCCAAGAAGAAAGCAAGACTTTTGCAAGTATTTTAAGTTTTAATTGGGGGAAGAAAAAAAAAATCTCTTTAAAAAGAACGCTACTGCTGAGTTCGAGAGGCGTGGGCTTAGAACAAAGGATTCAAAATGGCGTTGATTTATAGCTGAAAACCTACAGAAAACGAAAGCTAATTACCTGCTGATAGCCGGGGCAGTAAAGGCGGAACGGCTGAAACAACCCTAACTATTAACAATCTTTAAGCCAGTTTACATAACCTGAACTACTTAAATGTCAAAGTTTTAATTTCGAGCAACTTAGAAAGAAACATTTGCAAGTATTAATTTACAGCTGAATACCTAAGGAAAATGAAAGTTAATTGAATGGTGACAGCTAGAGGCGGCTGTAAGAATTATTAATTATGGCAACGGAACAAAAAGCCTCATCGGGTGCTACAATAAATTATCAGGATTTCAAGGACTTTATAAGGGAAGAAAATGCTTTTTTACGCAAAGAAATTAAGGAGGTTAAAGAAATGGTTCAGGATACCATTAAAAAACATGATCAACTTGATAAAAAATTACACACTTTAGCCACAGGTCTGTCAGAAGTTGTTCTTAAGGTGGACAGCAAAGTTGATCATCTGGCTTTGGATT